>NW_007377504.1:359807-401826 GCF_000475195.1 Diaphorina citri
AGTTTTGTCTCTCACACCCATAGGTACATACCTACTTGTAATTATACCTACATCTTCTCATTTCAGCAGGTCTCAAAAGTTCCATGCCTACTTTTTCTCAAGTGTTCATGTTCTTCTTATAGGTACTTCTTGTTCATTCTTCTTTTATTTCTTCTCATTTGTTACGCCTTGAGCTTCTTATAAACAATTTTTCGGAAAGAAACACATCAGGGAGAAAAGTTTGTTTCGCTCGCGATGTTGTTAATTTATATTCGTTGCTCCATAATGTTTCATTATTTGTTTGAACTTTTTCTCCGTTTCGTTGTTTCATGTCGAATATGTTGTGGACTGTTATCTTGTTCCTGGAGGAAAAACTTCTCCAGAGCGCAAAATTGGCTCGTCTTTCAAATCCAGAGACGTTGCGAAGTCAGGAAAAACTCCTTTTGATATCTATGAACGATAAGATGACTATAATGACTACCTAGATAGGTATTATTTTGAATTGAAACTTTTATTCTACTTGTATGGTAAGCCTGAGACGCCAATATTGGCCAGCTGTACACCCAGGATCGGTTTGTACACCTGAGTTTCCCTTTGCTCAACTACCTAGATAGGTATTATTTTGACTTGAAACTTCTATTCTACTTGTATGGTAAGCCTGAGACGCCAATATTGGCCAGCTGTACACCCAGGATCGGTTTGTACACCTGAGTTTCCCTTTGCTCTTGGAGGAAAAACTTCTCAAGAGCGCAAAATTGCTCGTCTTTCAAATCCAGAGACGTTGCGAAGTCAGGAAAAACTCCTTTTGATATCTATGAACGATAAGATGACTATAATAACTACCTATATGATGCTAACACAACAACAAGGGAAATTTCTCTTGCTGGCGCTCACAGGCTTTTAGCCCATTTACCTTACATCGTGGTTCTAACTTACTTTTGACTAACACAAGCTAATAAACTTGAACTTAAAAGCTAGGTATCCAAATATTTTTAATATAAAAACTTCAAATTACCTTTCTTTCAAATTAATCAGTGTTGTTGTTTCTACATAAACTTTCTTTTCCTTTTAGTTCTCTCCTCATTCTGCTCTTCTTTCTCTTCGTTTGTTATTCTTCCACATTTTTCTTCGTCTTTGCAAAAACTAGGGATGGCTCTTGCTTTTGAGAAAGTCAATCTTTGGGGGCACATTGATTGGCTTTCATTTCCAAAGATAATAGCAATTCCTCAACTCCTGAGTTGGTTGTTCATATTTTCTTGTCTCAATATCTAGATCTGTTTGGCGCTCTGGCAAATATGATAAAACCAAAACCATAAAACTGAAAGTTCAATCAGTTTCGTACTCTATTCATAGGATACCTATTCAACTCCTGAGTTGGTTGTTCATATTTTCTTCTCTCAATATCTAGATCTTTCTGTTTGGCGCTCTGGCAAATATGATAAAACCAAAACCATAAAACTGAAAGTTCAATCAGTTTCGTACTCTATTCATAGGATACCTACTCCACAGCTTCTCGATAATAATTAAATACCGACTACGTGCTTTTCTCCAGGTTGAAATAAAAATCTAAACACTTTTTTCCTGCTTTTTCTCTCTCGAAAACAAGAACTTTGAAAGAAAAAAAAAAAAAAAAAAAAAAAAACGAAAGCTTTTTGGATTTCTTTCTAAATTGTGTATTTTACAGATAACACTCTTTTTTTAAAGGAGGAGAGAGGAATTTCAAAGGATAGCGAAAAGAAGAATATTTTCTGAAAGCGCAAGATAATACCTACCTTAGATTTAGATGAAGAAGCGAACATTTTAAACTTTTTCTTGAGAAATAGATAGTTTTGATAGATAAGGAATTAGCAGACTCAGTATTCACTCAATGTTCGTAATGATACTGAAGAACTTGAAGAAGAATCTAAAGTCAATAAAGAAACCTAAATAAGTAAGTAAGCTAGAAAGAGCTAATCTTGTTTGCACACATTAGAGTGAGAGTGAGACCTTCGATGGTGATGAGGGAAGAGTACGGAGTGGGTATACTTACCTAAATAAATATAATTATATACGACTAATTTCGGAAAGTTAAGTACATAATTATGTACCTATAGATATCAATAGAGGGGAAAAAACTAGAAAAAACTTACCCGTCACCAACATTAAACGCATAGAAAAAGCTCTCAATTTTGGCAAAATCTTACAAAAAAACCCATCACCTCTAATTCACAAAGTGTTTACTGAGAGCACAGCTTGATATCTATATGATGTCTAATACTTACATCTCCATATCTATCTCTTATGTCTGTCATTATAGGCAGCAATAATGTATTTCTAATGGATATTTCCTCAACTTCTCTCTATCTCGCATTGAACGGAGAGGGATACATCTCGTATTTTATTTTTATCAAAGTCCAATCCCCATCGTTTATATTGAATTCTCACATTAATGCAATCGTTTTTCTTTTGCTCTCCGCTTTGACCCTTATCAATATTTCAAGATTTTGTTTGTACAATATCACGGGGAGATGTTTTTCTCCATCATCCTATCCATCACCGTGAATATTTTATCTCTTTGGAATATCCTTCATCCCCTCCCCTTCCTTTCCCTTCGTGTTTTTATCAAACGAAAAGCTGTCCAAGTTCCTAGACAAGATGATGGGTCATTCGAAAGTAAAAATCCCCTTCCTTTCCCTTCGTGTTTTTATCAAACGAAAAGCTGTCCAAGTTCCTAGACAAGATGATGGGTCATTCTCCCCTTCCTTTCCCTTCGTGTTTTTATCAAACGAAAAGCTGTCCAAGTTCCTAGACAAGATGATGGGTCATTCGAAAGTAAAAATGGACTCTTTCGTGGGAATAAAAAACATGAGATAGAGGGTAAAAAACAGCATGTTTTTTAGATTCTGCTTTTAGTGGAAATTTTATTCGAAATACATATGATCTGAAAGTTTGGATTTTAAGTAAAATCTCATTCTGCTGATGGTAACCATAGTAGAAACCTAAATCGAAGTGTGAAGGGATTGAATTTAATGCCTTTAGATTCTTTTAGAAGGTGAGGAAAGTTTTTATTGTGAGATGAAAACAGTCCCACGTACGGTACGGTGGAGGTACCGGGTTCGATTCACGGTGGGGTCGCAGTTTTTTCGGCTCTGAGGTTGAAGTTCGGGGTGCTCTCAGCCTCGTGAGGACAATCGAGCAGCGACCAGTGGAGGCATTACCGGTGTAAAAAGATTATTGAAATATGGAAAGAATAATAAATTCATGATTTGATACTTGAAAATTTGGAGATCCATTATGTAAGTAGGTACCTACATATAGGTATTTCATATTCATTCAAAACTGTTACAAGACACTGATTTGAGCAGTTCTCCCACACTACACTGGCGGAAACTATTTCTTCTTGGAAGGTACCCAATTGATTTACTAGTAAAAATATTGATATTATAATATAGAAAAATAGAGAATAGAGAGAATTAACAACTACTCAAAATGAAATGAAAAAAAAGAAGTCAAATTTAGAGAAGATAATTATAAAACACTGAACTCAGAAGAAAAAGATGAAAACTATGAGGACGTAAAAGTATTAGAAACGAAATGGAAGAAAGGAATTATAAAAGTAATAAAAATTAATACAAAGCGATAAAATTTAATGACGAATATTAATCATCCCTTTTTGTGAACCAATATAAAAATACCTTTGAAGTAGAAAAAGCCAGTGGAGTAGATAGAAGCAAGAACTGTGGGAGATATGGAGGATGTGCTGTATGCTGTATGATGTAAGTTTGCACAAATTGTACGTACATTGATACCTACCTGGGAAAATATCAAAGATAGCTTATCCATAAGAAGAGACGGAAATAGTGATGAGATAGAGGTTACATTCAAATTATTGCAAGATACATATGCGTCTAAAATTAGTAACAATATCCTCACTGTACCCAATGACAATAAGTATTGTTTTATTCTTTTATTTATGTCCAAGATTTCTAGAAAACAATTGAGGCGAAAGTGATAAGTAGT
Source organism: Diaphorina citri (assembly GCF_000475195.1). Classification (NCBI taxonomy): domain Eukaryota; kingdom Metazoa; phylum Arthropoda; class Insecta; order Hemiptera; family Psyllidae; genus Diaphorina; species Diaphorina citri. Next base: position 363,786 of record NW_007377504.1, read on the forward strand.
AACTACGTACCGAGAACTTACTATAACATGTCACGCAAAGGGTGCATTGGGTCTCAAAAGTGAGTATTCCAACAGGTAAGCAATTTTCCAATATGACAGGGTAGAAAATATTTGACCCTCAGTTCGTACTTAGCCCTTGGCCACTGGCAAATACAGGGGGAATAGAGAAGTCGAAGCAGGGGAAAAAAGGAGATGAATGTTTAGTAATTATGACTGTCATAATGATCATGGAAAACTAGGGTTCAGAAAAAAAGAATGAGAAAAAATATTAATTAAGAGAAAAATTATTCATTATGAAAGATGATATTTTATTAAACTCCTTGGTCAATAAATTGTTCATTAGGTTTACCATGACAGAGAGAGAAAAAAGAGATATTAAACAGATATAAGATAGATAAAGAGAAGATGAAAAAGAAATTAATAGATGTAGGTCTGTGTTGACTTCATATGGAGGAAGAGAGAGAGAGAAAAATTTTATGGAAAAATCGTAAAAAAAGGGTTTTCTTTTTCAAATAAATAATATTTCAAAGAGATGTCACTACTCTGTTGCAATTTGCAATCATTCATTTAACGACTGTGGTTCACTATGACATTTCCCCCCCCCCTAAATCTCAACCAGATACAAATTATAAATCAATATTAGGACTCCTATGACAGAGCATACTATAAGTAAATTAAATAGACCTCAACTTTGAGAAAATGCGGGAAAAATGTTTGATGGCGAAAAAAAAAGTAAACAAAATCACACAAGAGTAGTGTGTTTACTTTCAGCTTTTGGAGAGCTTTGGTGGATTATGGGGGAATTTTCAGGGGATTTTTTCCTCCGATTTTTCTTTTTTAAGCTGAAATATTATGACAAAATAAGGTCACACGCAAGTTTGATGGCGAAAAAAAAGTAAACAAAATCACACAAGAGTAGTGTGTTTACTTTCAGCTTTTGAAGAGCTTTGGTGGATTATGGGGGAATTTCCAGGGGATTTTTTCCTCCGATTTTTCTTTTTTAAGCTGAAATATTATGACAAAATAAGGTCACACGCTGATGCTGGGGGGTCACACGCAGCGCTGGTGCTGGGGTTTTAACAGCTTAAGATAAAAAAAATCTGGTGTGAACATCACACGACTTTCCTTATCCTATTGAATGATGCTTATTTGAGTGTTCTTTTAGGTACCCTAACTTTTACATTCACACGCTGATGCTGGGGTTTTAACAGCTTAAGATAAAAATAATGAGTGACATACAAGGTTTGGTAGGAACCTAACACTTTTCGAATTTTTAACAGCTTAAGATAAAAATAATGAGTGACATACAAGGTTTGGTAGGAACCTAACACTTTTCGAATGAAGAATGGACGCATCAAAGATAGAACAAAGTTATCCTTTGATTTTGCTAAGGAATGTGGTCTCTGTAACTCTCTGCTTACGGAACTTACCGACTTTACTGTAAAGATACGTATCTATGTACAGAAATAAAGGACTATCCTCATTTAATATAACTCCAATGGCCTTGAAGTGAATTGTAATAAAATCAGAAACGTGTAAGGGATCAAAACTTAAAATAGACAGTCGAACTCGGGAAGGGGAAAAAATAGGAGAACGTAGGTAATACCTATACCTACGTAATACCTACAATACATATTCAGCCAGATAAAAAGGCGGAACGTATTAAAAGGCAGGTATTAAACTCTTTCTCTTTTCCTCTCCAGGAAAAGGAGGGAAAACGAAAGGTAGAGAAAGAAAAGGAGATATTCTATTGATTTACATATAAGGTTTCAGAATTTCAAGGGATTAAAGAAGTCAAAGGTACAGAAGAATTTACCATTCCAACATTCGCATTCCGGAAGAACATTCAAAAATACTTTACTTTAGAATGTACAGGTATTAACCCTTTATGAAACATTAACTCCCGGGACCACAATCTCATGTTACCGCTGAGAAAATCTGCTGATAATAACGGAAATATTAGGCACTAAATCACTAAAAATTGGAAAACCCCTAGGCAAAAGGATGAGTCCGGAGAAAGTTAGTGAGAGTAAGAGAAAGAAGGATAAAATGAACAAGGAAAGTGTAACAGAATGAATCAGAAGGGACTAAAAGGACTAAAAAGGGGCAAAGGAAAAAAGATTTCAGTCAAAAATTTCTAAAAATGTTCCCTTACGACCCTTACATTATACAATTGTTGCATTTTTAACTCCGAAATATGTAATAATATTCATTTTCATGTAGAATTTATGCAAATTTACGAGTAGAAGAATTTCCCGAAATATTTACCTGTTATCAAAATCCCAAATCTCGAGGATTTCAAAGAAAACGTGAACTCACGAGATGTACTCGTACGAGTACTTCTAAAAAATTTGAAATAAAAACGATAGAATATACAAGAAATCCTAAAACTTTGAAATCCTAAATTAATGGGGGTGAGACATAATCAAAATTTCAGGCGAAAAAATCTCGAGGACTATCAAAAGAAACAAAAACACGAAGGTTTTGACAGATGGCCCTCTCATCTACACTTAAGAATCAAAAGTACACCTTTACAATCTCAAGTATACCGAATCTCAAGATCTGATCTTGTGTTAATGATGTGTCTTAAAAAATAACTCCCCTTATCTTTTACGTGTAAGTGTTGAAAAAGAACTCGAGATAAAAGTTTCAACAAAAGAAGAACAAGAACAAATTTGTGTGTATGCATGAATCATGTCGCGAGATTATGTTGAAATTTATGCTATTAGTTTTGTCGTTTTCATTCGTACTTTTTACCGATAAAAGTAAATGTTACTTATTTATTTACTGTCATTTTATTGTTAAGTTTTTATAAGCTACTGAATCTCTAAATCCTCTAATCAAGATCGTTTGTTTTAAAGATTCGTCTTTTTAGAGAACGTGATTAAGTACGTTATTAGGTCGTCTAAAAAAATAACCTAAATCAAGTATGTAGATTAAATGAATTAATATACATAATTATTATGTATAAGAAGTATTAGGACACCCAGACGTTCCGTTTTTTTTTTTTTTTTAAGAGGTTTGACAGAGGGAACTGTAACTGCTATGGTCTTATCGTCCCGAAATCGAAGAGAGAAGGAAGACAGGATAGGAGAAAGCCAGCCGTTCCGAGAACAAACATTATCCCATCAGGATAAAATCGGCCCCGGGAGGGAATCGAACCCGCGGCCTAGCGCTTACGAGGCAGACGCACTACCAACTAAGCTAACTAGGCTGGCGCAAATAACTTATGGAACAACTTGGTTTTCTTGGAGAAAGAGTTTTACAAACAAAACTTAACGATAGGACTATAATAATAGTGATGTAACAATAGCAGTAATAATGATGGTAAACACGAGAATTTCATGGTTATTATTAGAAAAGGAAAATATACGGTGGGGAAGTTTGCCGAAAAATTTGAATAAATTGCCAGGGGCTAAAACAAAAGAATCCAAGTTTTTTAACGAAAAAAAGGTAGAAATAGAAGCTAACAGAAGAGAAAAAGGAGAAGAACGAGGGAAAAAGAAAGATGTATTTTCAATGGGAAGAGATGTGGAATAATTTTCAATTTTGATGTAAATCCCGGTTTAATATACTACAGTGGATTTCAAATTCAAGACTGTGGATACTTTCATGCTCTTTGAAATATAGGATGGTTGAGGTGGAAAATAGAACTCGCACTTACATACATCTGCCATGGCTGAAAACATGGGTATGATCTATTAAAGAGAAAATGAGTACAGGGACGCAGACTGGCAATATTGCATAAATTTATGCACATAATAACAGGCAAAGTATTTCTGCAATATGCACTGCGAGAGGCTCATAACATAAATTTAAAGCGTACTTAAGTAAAAGATTTTTATAGCACAAAAGTTACAAGTCCACCACCATGCGGGATATCCGTCGGTATGATCTATTAAAGAGAAAATGAGTACAGGGACGCATACTGGCAATATTGCATAAATTTATGCACATAATAACAGGCAAAGTATTTCTGCAATATGCAATGCAAGAGGCTCATAACATAAATTTAAAGCGTACTTAAGTAAAAGATTTTTATAGCACAAAAGTTACAAGTCCACCACCATGCGGGATATCCTAAGGCCTAAGGATATTAAAGGAACTTTTTCCCTTACATGATAATGTAATGCGGCCTACAGTTTTCTTCCTCTAAGCGGTTTATGCACTCATGTATACTATAGGAACAACATCACATCTCTGGAACGAGAATAAATGATGTATTCCTGGATCTACGAACACTCCACTACTAGAAAGAACAGGAACTGAGATAGTCAAATCCCATTTTATAATATCCCTAGTTGATAACGTTTGGAGGACATAAAGGGTAGATGTAAGACTCAATTTTGACATTACAAAACAATCAAAATTACTTAATATGCGTTCCAAGGGAAAGATCAAGAGTACCTAACAATAAAATTGACAATGTGCTTGAGAACATGGTTAGAATCGTCTGTGTATTCAATCGTAGGTAAGTGGTCCAAAACAAAGATGTTGGGATTGTGATAGACCCCATGAACATAACTGCAATACACCAAGAACTGCCAATTAAGGAATGCTTCAATCCGTGTAAATTTTTACTAGAACTACCTACTGAGTCAATTCTCAATGCATCCTATCTCCTAATATTCATTCACCTCTGAACATCCCACCTTCATTCTCCTCAGCAGACATATTGCTATTCATTCACCTCGAGATACGGTAATACAACGCATTGGTTACCAATAAACACACCATTGTACACCCAAGTGTGGATAATTCTGCGTCTAAGTATGTAAAAAGTGAAGCAAAACTTATGGCTACTCCTAATGAAAGTGACATTTCAAGTTGGCGCGTGGGATAGGAAACATTAAATGAAAGAACTCACGAGATGTACTCGTACGAGTACTTCTAAAAAATTTGAAATAAAAACGATAGAATATACAAGAAATCCTAAAACTTTGACGTCAGTCAATATCATTAATAAGAAATGAAATCAAAGATACTCGAATCTCTCTACCAGTCTCCACTCCCTTGTAGTAAGAATGTTACAGTTTTCCATTATGAGAGAAATATTACATGTATTTAAGATCCCATTAAAGATTTTCTATTTTAGAAATGTTCGTAATGAATCAGAGGGTGCGCGATCTTACATCATATCATGTACCATGGTAATAGTTGAATGATTGTTCAAGTGGATGGGGTGCGATTCGACATAAATCAGTCTAGGACAGTGGCGTAGCGTGTATGTATGGCGTGTATGGCGGCCATACAACTCAAAAGTTCACTCTAATGCCTATAAATATTCTGGGAAGATGGTAGATACCTGTTCGGCTTGGAACTGGCGCGTGGGAAAATGCTAGTCCGCATAGTTGATTATGGGGAGTTGAGGAATATTGGTGGCAATTCCTGCAGTTGAAAGTTGGTTTATTGAAAGCCTAATCCAATGATTGTTCTAGTATATGCTTACAAATAACTACAACATTTTTATGAATACCTCTGAAATCTGAAATACTCATCAACCGATTAATAATACCTACCTACCGACCTACCTTGCTCTGTATTCAACCTTTTCAGGTATAACAATCCTCCTCAGGAGGAAAAAAAAAAACCGATGCCTCCCAAGGTTATGGGATAGGGTTAACACATTTATCACTTCGTGGCTAATTATCACCGCTGTAATTAGAGTTTCTTTTGCCACCCGATAATGTAGGCATAATTGAGGAACGTGTTTAGGTGGTTCCGCTGGGAAGCCTGTATTTTCCTGAAACAAAAACACGAAGGTTTTGACAGATGGCCCTCTCATCTACACTTAAGAATCAAAAGTACACCTTTACAATCTCAAGTATACCGAATCTCAAGATCTGATCTTGTGTTAATGATGTGTCTTGATAATGTGTATCTCATCCAGCTGAAGAAGAAAACGATAGATACTGACATACACTTTCATCAAATCAGTCCAAGTATGGCTCAAAGGCTCTAATCTAAGAAGGTAAGGAACAACTGTCCTTTTCTCTCTCGCCTCCCTCTCTCTCTCTCTCTAGTTCCTTTGAAACTTGGTTAAATTCCACTTTCCTACCCTATAATCTAAAATTCTAGAAGTAAAGTAGGTTTCCCACTAAATTCTCGTACACTTTCACTTTTACAGACAGTCCGTCTTTCCTTCTCATTTTTCTTTATCTTTCTTTTTCATCCTTAATGCGATGTTTGTTAAGAAAGAGGAGAAAGAGCGTCAGTCAATATCATTAATAAGAAGTGAAATCAAAGATACTCGAATCTCTCTACCAGTCTCCACTCCCTTGTAGTAAGAATGTTACAGTTTTCCATTATGAGAGAAATATTACATGTATTTAAGATCCCATTAAAGATTTTCTATTTTAGAAATGTTCGTAATGAATCAGAGGGTGCGCGATCTTACATCATATCATGTACCATGGTAATAGTTGAATGATTGTTCAAGTGGATGGGGTGCGATTCGACTTAAATCAGTCTAGGATCTTGAACTCTGTACCTATAAGTTTCAACCTCTCCCCATCCCTGAGGAAAATGAAGATGGTAAATATTAGGGATAAATTCCTAATTCCTAGCTATACTGATGGGGGACTTGTTTACCCCAATCTAAGTCTAAGTTTACCCCAATCTGATCTAGAAAACTTTCGCAATTTTCAAAACTATAACTTTGTCTAAGGATCTCCCAGCTGTGCCTACCTATTTTCCACTGAACATCACCTGTACATAATTATTACAACATTTTTGTAGATAGATAGGTGGTCTTGGACGTATTTACAGACGAGATTTAATAAGTTCTTTGGATTCTTTCTTCGTTTTGTGAATAATTATGACAACATTTTTGTAGATAGATAGGTGGTCTTGGACGTATTTACAGACGAGATTTAATAAGTTCTTTGGATTCTTTCTTCGTTGGTAACTTTGTCTAAGGATCTCCCAGCTGTGCCTACCTATTTTCCACTGAACATCACTACCTGTACATGATTATGACAACATTTTTGTAGATAGATAGGTGGTCTTGGACGTATTTACAGACGAGATTTAATAAGTTCTTTGGATTCTTTCTTCGTTTTGTGACAAGATATTTAAAAACATGCGGTTTCACGCTTTCCATTTGACGTGATGGGAGAGTATATTTTCCACTGAACATCACCTGTAATAATTATGACAACATTTTTGTAGATAGATAGGTGGTCTTGGACGTATTTACAGACGAGATTTATTAAGTTCTTTGGATTCTTTCTTCGTTTTGTGACAAGATATTTAAAAACATGCGGTTTCACGCTTTCCATTTGACGTGATGGGAGAGTATCTTTTTTTCTGAATACTATGGGGGACTAATGAATTTCCTTGTCTCGAAAGGAAACTTTTTTTGTTTCATAATTTCATTTAAAAAAATATTATTAATAATTTTTCCCACTTTTTGCCTGAGGTGACATTATGGTGGCAATGTCTGAATAAATACTTTCACTGGGGTAGGTAGTTTTTTTCTTACTTTTAATTAAATTCTTCATTAATTATTAATGTGCACAGAAAATTAAAATCCCTTATGGAAGACCTTCTTGGCAAAAGGTAGCACAATTCTTACAAAGGTCTTGCACAATTCAGATGTAAATCGACTTGGACGGAGATCTATATAGTCTATAAATGTTGACAAACTATTACTTACCACACGGGTCCAAAAAATAATTGCTTATAATATATTTTGTGCTGATTGTATCATAGTTCTGTAATCTGTAAAAAAAAGTCTGACCATCGAAAATTTGACCCGATTACATTACTTTCCTTCCTATAGGATAAGGAAAGTAAAAGGACGGAGATCTATACATATAGTCTATAAATGTTGACAAACTATTAGGTACTTACCACACGGGTCCAAAAAATAATTGCTTATAATGTATTTTGTGCTGATTGTATCATAGTTCTGTAATCTGTAAAAAAAAAAAGAAAACAATATTAATTTAAATTCAATGGCTAAATGAAATATGTAATGACATTGACAATGAGAAAGCCAGTGTAGCAACTCTAATCCTGTAGAAAATCGTGAACAAAATGCTGAGCACCCTCAAATAGGAGACCCACTTTGAAATAAGATTGGGGTTGTTGGAGTTTGATTCTTTGGTAAGTTTGGGCTTAAGTCTGGTTGAATCTCGAAGTCAAATGTATGGAAATAGGGGTCATATGGACTTTTACTTCATTTCAGAAATTCAAGAAGGACGAATCCTTCGAAATTCAAGAACGGGCAAAATCAGTTAAAACACCTTTCAAAATTAGTTAGGAGACAAGCTCTTGTACTTTGAGTGGTCATTAATAGCTGAATTTATGACTTGTACTCGAACCATCAACCTCCACAGGCGAAGTCCACCACGCAAAACCACTACACCACGGAGGTTGGTATAATGGTATATTAATCTCGGTTAGTTTTACGTCAAGATTAAGAATGTATGAGCCAGCCTAGTTAGCTTAGTTGGTAGTGCGTCTGCCTTGTAAGCGCTAGAACGCGGGTTCGATTCCCGCCCGGGGCGGATTTTATCCTGATGGGATAATGTTCGTTATCGGAACGGCTGGCTTTCTCCTATCCTGTCTTCCACAGACGAAGTTCACCACGCAAAACAGAGAGTTTGGCAGAGATTGAAAATCTTATCAAGAGAGAGAACCTAGCATCAGAAAGAAGAATGTTGGAGAAATTTACAACTATGATGCAGGAAATGAATAGTAAACTATTAAAGACGATTGATGAACAAAATGGGAAAATAAAAAAATTAGAAGAAGAAAACAAGAGCCTGATGTGGAGACTAAACGACATAGAACAATATTCGAGACGATCTAATGTCCAGATTAATAATATTCCTGTCGTTGCTAACGAAGATATTGGAGAACTACTACGCGAAATGGGCGAAAAAATAGGCGTACATATTGATTACAAAATGGACATACAGGCCGCCCATCGTGTACCATCTCGGAATGAGAACAGCAAGCCCATCATTGTCAAATTTACGAATCGCGCCAAAAGAGATGAATTCCTTGTTGCAGCTAATAAGAAGAAGCTCAAGTGTAGTCAACTGGAGGCAACCAAGGAATTGCTGTTTTCGGCCAATTCCCAAATCTACGTGAACAATCATCTATCACCAGATAACAAGAAGATATTTTATGAAGCGAGGAAGTGCGTGCGTGAGAGGAAACTGAAGACTGTCAGGTTCAGAAATGGGAAAGTCTACGTACAGCGAGATGATATGTCGCGACTTACGCCAATCCGCGATCTGGACGACTTGAAGCCATTTCTCAACCATTGATTCTCTCCCCATTCTCTGTACTCTTTTTTCTCCTCCCCCCTTTTTTCTCTCTCTCTCTCTCTCATTTTTACTTTTTTTTACCCATATTTTATTTTGTCTGTCTTTCGTGCGTTTTCAAACATTTATCTTATCTCTCTATTGTTCGAGTCTGTCCTTTTTTTTCTCTATTGTCGTCTTTTCCATTTTTTCAGGTTTTCATTTTTTTTTATTTCTCTTCAACGAGAGTCTTTTTTACTATGCCCTCTGTTTTTACTGCCCTCTAATAAAGCTAGTTAGTTAGGACTTAATATTTATGGATTTATTAAGTGCAATTCCAGATAACATCTTTCAAAATGAAAATAATTTCACTAGTATAGATGAAGCACGTCAGTTCATACAACATCAAGGTCTAACGATTTTTCACACCAACATCCGTAGTCTAAAAAAGAACTTTGATCAACTTACAGTTAATTTAGAACATATTTTGGATAGAATTGATATTTTAATCTGCACGGAAACATTTTATGACAAAGTCTTGCCGTACTCCTTTTCGATCCAAGATTTTGAATTTTACCATACGACACAAGCTATCAATCAAAACGCAGGAATAGCTGTTTTTGTTAAGTCCTACCTTCAAGTTGATGTTCAACAAGAAATAATAGAAAAAGCAAATTGTTTAAAAGTAGATGTGAATTTTAACAGGAAGAATTATACAATTTTAGCTATTTATAGAACAGGCGAGAGTAAACCTCAAAATTTCATCCAACAGCTTGACCATTATTTACATTCAAATTCACTTCACCACAATTACTTTCTTATTGGAGACATGAATATAAATATACTACCGGATAATATGACTGATCTAGGACAAAACTACCTAGATACTTTAATGACCCATAACTTTGTTTCTTGTATTAGACAGCCTACAAGGAAAGATCTAAAACGAGGCAATACTAGTTGTATAGATCATATAATGTATGTATAAATCTTCTCATCCATCTGATTTAGAGAATATAAAGACAGCTCTACTACATACACAACATATAACGGACCATTACTCGACAATAGCTACCATAACAACTGATCAAGTAACTCATACTGAGGATCCAAAACACAAACATATTTTAAATTTCGAACAACTAGATCAAGATCTCTCAAATGAACGTTGAGAAGATGTATTGTCATGCACTAACGTAAATGAGGCTGCTGCACTATTTACAAATAAATTAAATAGGTATATAACAAATAACACTACAATGAAGACTTATTCTTCCAAAATTAGACCAATAAAACTTTGGATGTGTCCTAGTCTTGTGAACTCTCTCCGAAACCGAGACAAACTTGCATCCCTAGTGAAAAAACATCCCAATAATGAGACTTTAAAATTATATTATAAAAGAACTAAAAATATAGTGAAAGCCTGCGTTAGAACGGCGATATAACAACTGATCATGTAACTCATACTGAGGATCCAAAACACAAACATATTTTAAATTTCGAACAACTAGATCAAGATCTCTCAAATGAACGTTGGGAAGATGTATTATCATGTACTAACGTAAATGAGGCTGCTCATATATTTACAAATAAATTAAATATGTATATAACAAATAACACCACAATCAAAACCTATTCTTCCAAGATTAGACCAATTAAACCTTGGATGTGCCCTAGTCTTGTGAACTCTATCCGAAACCGAGATAAACTTGCATCCCTAGTGAAAAAACATCCCAGTAATGAGACTTTAAAATTATATTATAAAAGAACTAAGAATATAGTGAATGCTTGTGTTAGAACGGCGAAAGATAATTACTATAAAGATGAAATAACTAAAAATAAGCATGATTCTAGGAAACTGTGGAAAACTTTACACGAAATAAACAACTCTAGGAAGAAAAATACAGCATTAATAAATAAAATCACAGTTAATGGTCAGACTATAGATTGTCATTCAAACAAAGAAGATGGGGCACTATATTTTAATCAATATTTTAGTAATGTTGGGAAAAATCTAGCTGAAGAGATTCGAATGAATCTATCACATCCCATCACATCCATACCTCAACCAATCACATCCATACCTCAACCAATCACATCCATACCCAATGTCATTTTGCCTACATCTCAAATCTCATCTAACCTTGCCCAAAACAAATTTACCATTTTCAAAGAAACAAACCCGCACGAAATGCAAAAAATCATAATGAAGTTAAGAAACAATTGTGCTTCTGGTAATGACAATATTTCTGTTGTCTTTATGAAGAAGATGTTAGGTCACATTTTATCACCTTTAGTTTATATCATCAACTTGAGTTTAAGAAAAGGCGAATTTCCCAGTATTTTTAAAATATCAATAATAAGCCCTGTATATAAAAGAGGGACTAAGCAAGAAATGCAAAATTACAGGCCCATTGCTGTTCTTTCTAATGTAGGGGCGTTTCGTTCTTTTTGGAACTCTTCAGTTAGACATAGCTCACATAGCCATATCAATAATATCAATAATAAGCCCTGTATATAAAAGAGGGACTAAGCAAGAAATGCAAAATTACAGGCCCATTGCTGTTCTTTCTAATGTAGGGAAGGTTTTGGAGAAGGTTGTTAATAATAGGTTAGAAGAATATCTTGAACATAATCAAATCCTTAACGAACAACAATTTGGTTTCAGACGTGGTATAGGGACTGAGGATGCACTTTTACAACTGACGACTTACTTACATAAAGGACTTGACAACAACAAAAAAATTATTGGAGCATTTTTTGGATTTCGAAGAGAAGAAGATGAATTTGACCCTCGACCAGGATGAGTTGGATAAGGAAAATGACTATTATACAAGGTGAGTACCATGAGGTCACGTGAGCTCACGTGATAGTAGTGTGGCGGGGACTCAGACAGGCCAAAGAGATATTGAAGAAATCCACGAAGAGAAAAGAAACCGAGGTGGATTTCGATGATAACAAAAGTAACGCATAGAAGATATGATATATTCTACATAATTATTATGTATGTACTGTGAGGGTGTCTTTCTTTTGTTCTTTTTATCACGCAATGACGCCTGAAATGGCTACAATAAAATATCAACCCTCCGTCAAACGTCAAACTCATGCTTTATTTTTCCTAATATACAGACAACATTCTTCTTTTTTTCTTCAATCAGGTTTATCTCTCCATTTACAACATCATCAAATTTTATTTCGTCTTCATAAAGTTCGGATTCCAAATTCCATGTTCAAGGAAGAGAGGAGATGTCGCAGGGGTAAGAATAATGTAAAATAGAGCTGGGACGAAGGAAAAGAGAAGAGAGAAACGATTTACTCGGGTTATTTGATTTCTATCAACAATCAACAATTCAAATAATATTTTTTCTCGTAAAGGCATTTAAGGTTCTCCTTCTCAGCGTATAAGACTTTCTCAACCTCTTTCCATCCCTGAGGAAAATGAAGGTGGTATAAATATTGGGGATAAATTCCTAATTCCTAGCTATACTGATGGGGGACTTGTTTACCCCAATCTAAATCTAGAAAACTTTCGCAATTTTCAAAAACTATAGGTAACTTTGCGATAACAAAAGTAACGCATAGAAGATATGATATATTCTACATAATTATTATGTATGTACTGTGAGGGTGTCTTTCTTTTGTTCTTTTTATCACGCAATGACGCCTGAAATGGCTACAATAAAATATCAACCCTCCGTCAAACGTCAAACTCATGCTTTATTTTTCCTAATATACAGACAACATTCTTCTTTTTTTCTTCAATCAGGTTTATCTCTCCATTTACAACATCATCAAATTTTATTTCGTCTTCATAAAGTTCGGATTCCAAATTCCATGTTCAAGGAAGAGAGGAGATGTCGCAGGGGTAAGAATAATGTAAAATAGGGCTGGGACGAAGGAAAAGAGAAGAGAGAAACGATTTACTCCGGTTATTTGATTTCTATCAACAATTCAAATAATATTTTTTCTCGTAAAGGCATTTAAGTTTCTCCTTCTCAGCGTATAAGACTTTCTCAACCTCTTTCCATCCCTGAGGAAAATGAAGGTGGTATAAATATTGGGGATAAATTCCTAATTAACACGTTCTAATTATTGTTACTGAATTTCAGATGAGAATACAATTCGCTGAACTCATTGTGGGTCCTTCAATAATTACCAGGAAATATTGTTTAGGAAAGATAAATGATACCTAAGTATTTGGAATTGTTTGAAAATCATTCGTTATTATTAGAAATTTCGTTCAAAATATACTTAGAGGATCACAAACTCTCGGTTAGACCAAATATTAGGCTTCTAATAATATGTAGGTATAAAAGACAATAATACCAAGATAAGTTTGTAAGTAAATAATAAGACTATTAGGCACACAATGTGAGTATTGGATCTTGGAGATGATTAATTTGATTCAAGAGCATGTTTCGATCAAGACAAATCGAGAACCAGATACCTAAGTATTTGGAATTGTTTGAAAATCATTCGTTATTATTAGAAATTTGTTTCAAAATATACTTAGAGGATCACAAACTCTCGGTTGGACCAAATATTAGGCTTCTAACAATATGTTGGTGTAAAAGACAATAATACCAATCCTCATCAATAAATAGTTCCGATTCCAGATAAGTTTGTAAGGAAATAATAAGACTATTATTAGGCACACAATGTGAGTATTGGATCTTGGAGATGATTAATTTGATTCAAGAGCATGTTTCGATCAAGACAAATCGAGAACCAGATCCAAGATACAAGACAAACTATTAAAAGATGTTAAAACTTGCTTGATACCATTAGACCATTCAAAGAACACGCTACAAACGAAACCGAATGTATGAAAAGTAAAGAAACTGTTCCTCACAATAGTCACAATCTTGAATTTGAGTTTAAGAAATTTTGTAGAAAAATTTATACAAATCCTATATTTCTGTTGTAAAGTTACAAACTAAATACTCCATTATGGCATTTAGGATGTATCTCCATCTCTAACTTCAGTTCCAAAGAAGTCCAGTTGAAAAATGACACTTTTAAAGGTGCAAAGTACTTGACTATGGCATTACAACTGCCTATTCATCCGGAAAGCCCTATACTTTTGGAACATAGCACCTAAGTATTTGGAATTGTTTGAAAATCATTCGTTATTATTAGAAATTTGGTTCAAAATATACTTAGAGGATCACAAACTCTCGGTTAGACCAAATATTAGGCTTCTAACAATATGTTGGTGTAAAAGACAATAATACCAAGATAAGTTTGTAAGGAAATAATAAGACTATTAGGCACGTGAGTATTGGATCTTGGAGATGATTAATTTGATTCAAGAGCATGTTTCGATCAAGACAAATCGAGAACCAGATCCAAAATACAAGACAAACTATTAAAAGATGTTAAAACTTGCTTGATACCATTAGACCATTCAAAGAACACGCTACAAACGAAACCCAATGTATGGAAAGTAAAGAAACTGTTCCTCACCATAGTCACAATCTTGAATTTGAGTTTAAGAAATTTTGTAGAAAAATTTATACAAATCTTATATCTCTGTTGTAAAGTTACAAACTAAATACTCGACTATGGCATTTATAATTGGATGCATCTCCATCTCTAACTTCAGTTCCAAAGAAGTCCAGTTGAAAAATGACACTTTTAAAGGTGCAAAGTACTTCACTATGGCATTACAACTGCCTATTCATCCGGAATAAAAAAAAGCAAACAATATTAATTTAAATTCAATGGCTAAATGAAATATGTAATGACATTGACAATGAGAAAGCCAATGTAGCAACTCTATTATTTTGTAGATTCTTTCAGATCTTAGTATTTTCCGCTGAACCTATATCTGATTGTACAAAATGCCAAGGGTTCGTTCTAATAAGCTGTAATTAAAGTCAAAACAGACTGATGTTACGCAGCAAAGCAACAGTATAAAGTTTAAGAAATTTTGTAGAAAAATTTATACAAATCCTATATCTCTGTTGTAAAGTTACAAACTAAATACTCGACTAAGACATTTATAATTGGATGCATCTCCATCTCTAACTTCAGTTTCAAAGAAGTCCAGTTGGAAAATGACACTTTTAAAGGTGCAAAGTACTTGACTATGGCATTACAACTGCCTATTCATCCGGAAAGCCCTATACTTTTGGAACATAGGTACCTTTTGACAAAACGTGGTTAGGCTAAAATGTAAAATAAATATTTTATTATGTTATACTTTAAAGTCAATTGAAAAACGAACGTTCGAAGATTGATTGAAAACACATTGTGTGACATGTAATCTCATCTATTTAGTTTATTTTGTTATAAATGACACGTTTGTACATTAAATTTAATGCATTATTAATGGCGCTGGTACCAGGCAGAGTGACTGCGGATGGACCCCCTATAGTACCATTTGGAAATGTTGTTATTGATTGATTTCAAATTGATGTTTCTACCCACCTCTAATCCTATCTGGGAAGATGGTAGATACCGCTTCTTCTTCCTCGGTAGTAATTACTTGATGGTTTAGTAGGTACCTAGTTTTGTTTGGATAACCATCTCATTTCTCAAATGATTCTTAATAGGTGTTTACTTAGATATATGCAACACTGCTTGCACTTTTAATTTAACTTCTATTAGTTTCTAGAAATTTAGAATCAAGATTTTGTGTTTAGATAACCATCTCATTTCTCTGATTCCTAATAGGTGTTTACTTAGATATATGCAACACTGCTTGCACTTTTAATTTAACTTCTATTAGTTTCTAGAAATTTAGAATCAAGATTTTGCAGAATAAAAGATTCAAGGGCAATAGATGCCTTAGACAAGGTAGACCGAAATTATTTCATGAACTACAATTAGGTACCTCTGAAGTGAACCTCCTAAAATAAATTGCGAAACGATGTTCTTTTTATTTCAATAAAATTTCATTAGAATTGCAATTCCAATAGGCCATTATTTCACCCCTTAAAAAAAGGAACAAAGCTAATGAAAGAAAATGTGGGTGTTGGGAAGTACACTAATGAAATGCAAGAAAATAATAAGACATAATGATAAGATAAAACCCA
This sequence comes from Diaphorina citri, assembly GCF_000475195.1. NCBI lineage: Eukaryota > Metazoa > Arthropoda > Insecta > Hemiptera > Psyllidae > Diaphorina > Diaphorina citri. The sequence continues at coordinate 380,083 of NW_007377504.1, forward strand.
AAAGTACAGGGGTGACTTGTAAGCGTTGAACCCAATAGTGGCGTAGAAGCTAAATTTCCACTGCTAGTAAATTAGCTTCGAGGGTAGCGCGTCTGCCTTGTAAGTGCAAGGTTGCGAGTTTGATTCCCACCCGGTGAAAATTTTATCCTAAGCAGATATACCTCTCGGTAAGGTTCGTTATCGGAACGGCTGGCTTTCTCCGATCCTGTCCTTCTTCTCTTCGATTTCACGACGACAAGACCAATCAAAACTCTTGAAAGGAGGGTATATACCGCCAAATAAAATTGGGAAGAGGAGCAGCGAAAGAAGAAGAATAAACTGTAGACCTCACTTCATTCGGTCATGGATACAAATATATTACGTAGGTATAAGAGTATTTATTTGATATCTACCTAGGAATAATAGTAGGTAATAGGCAAGTTTAATTAAGAAGAATCTGTGGTGAACCCACACCACTACGGGAGCATGAGAAGAAATTTCGAAGCACAATAGTGGCGTAGAAGCTGAATTTCCACTGCCAGGAAAGTATCTTGGGGGGTAGCTCGTCTGCCTTCTAACTTGTAAGCGAAAACTACGGGTTCAATTCCCACCCAGGGAAAATTGTATCCTAAACAGATAGGTACGACTTGTTCTCGGAGTGTCTGGCTTTCACCTATTCTCTCCTCTGCTCTTCGATTCCAAGTCAATAAGACCAATCAAAACTCTTAAAAGAAGGGTAGCGCCAAATAAAATTGGGAAGAGGAGCAGTGTAAGAAGAAGAATAAACTGTAGACCTCACTTCATTCGGTCAATGATACAAATATATTACGTAGGTATAAGAGTATTTATTTGATATCTACCTAGTAATAATAGTAGGTAATAGGTAAGTTTAATTAAGAAGAATCTGTGGTGAACCCACACCACTACGGGAGCAAGAGAAGAAATTTCGAAGCAATAAATTACACGCTATTCTGTGAAAATTTCGAGACAATGTTCTACTTTGCACTGAGGAGTAAAGAATATTACCACACAGTTGTCGTGAGAGGTAAAATAAAAGTAAAAATCGCAAGAACAATATGAATGAGATCATATTGGCATAAGCTGAAGAAGACTTGGTCTACCTCATATTTCAAAGCACAGAGCCGAAAAAACTTCAAATCTGCTGGGAATCGAACCTGGTTTACCTCCTGAGACACACGGAGGTTCCTTCGATAGGCATCACCTACATACATTGAAAGGAGGGTACCGCCAAATAAAATTGGGAAGAGGAGCAGCGAAAGAAGAAGAATAAACTGTAGACCTCACTTCATTCGGTCAGTGATACAAATATATTATGTATAGGTATAAGAGTATTTATTTGATATCTACCTAGTAATAATAGTAGGTAATAGGCAAGTTTAATTAAGAAGAATCTGTGGTGAACCCACACCACTACGGGAGCATGAGAAGAAATTTCGAAGCTATCATTCGTATTCGATGGATTGATACCTGATAGGGTAGGAGCAAGTTTTCAAATTTTCAGTTGCCCTGAAGTAGGTACCTACATCCACACAAATATGTAGGTACATACATACATACATAGGAGTAATATTCCACCGTTAGAAATTCATCACTTTCTGTGGAAGAATTGGTTATTTAAGGAGCTCAATTTTTTAAAACCTTCAAATGGAATTTTTGTACACAACGAGCAGATATCAATTTCGTAGGCATGGAATTGTTTTGAAGTTTTTTCCGCATTTTCGTTCTCACCCCTTCAAGAAATAAGAACAACAAAGTCCGGAAATTAAATTGAAGATTTTAAAATAATTCATAAATGTTAGGAGGGAGCTCTAATCTAACCTTTTTAATCATTTCTCTCTCATCCTGTTTATTTATTTATTTTTCTTGGTAAGTTTTTGAATATTTTAAAGTAATACCATCAGCGAATTAATCACCAGCCAGTGTGTACCTACACCTACCATATGATGGGTCCAAAAGTTAATCTGCACTCTTTATTTGGCAATAACATAGGTAACGCTTATCAATTTTCACCCATAAGTTTTTTGAAATGACTCCTTTAAGAGAAAAAACCAAATAAACTTGTTAACTATGGATGGGCATGTGGACAATAACACCAAAAGGGCCGATTTCCATTGCATGAGATGAAATTTTGGGTATCGAAATTTTGCCTACAAGAATCGCCAACTTTCGAAGATATTATAGGTATGTACCTATCTGTTTAACTTTTTGATAGCATGAATCCTGTGATGTGGTACCTACTCCAATCTCCATTTCCACAGTACCTACTCCACTGAACAGTCTTGAACTCTTGAAGTATTCATCTTTATTGAAATCATCATAATAATGGCAAGTTATTATTTGCTTAACTTGCAATGTAACACAGGAGACTGGAGGAGGGGATGCAAAATAGATTAAGAAATTGTATGTCCTAATATCAAGCGAACAAAAGATGGTGATTGAGGAGAAGCAGAAGGGAGAGGAAGAACAAGGAACAGGTCTTTTTTTCAGTAAAATCTAAGTACCTAAATTTAATATTTCCGTCAACATTAGAAGCATGATGGTTGGAACAGAGTCAGTTTCCATTAATTCCTTTCGACCAAAAGCGGCCCCGTAGCTCGCAAGTCCGTAACCTACACAAGCATTTGACCTAATTAAACACGCTTTCACACCCTCCTCCTTCTCCTCCTCCGCCAAGTCCTCCCCCTCCTCTTCCTTAACTTGCAAGAGGGGTTTTAATATTAAAACTTTAAAACGGATTTTTTTTTTTACAAACTTGAATGTTTTAACTAGCTTTCTTTCTCTTATGCTTTTCTCTCGTTTCCGTCTGTCTATTTGCTCTCCCTCGTTATTCTCTTGTTCATAACAGACCTTCCCTAGATGAGCATTATTCAAATCATTTATAAAGAAATTTAAGGAAAAGGCCACAAGAGGAGCTGAAGCTCTGGCATCTAGATAGAGTCTAGAGGGCAGGGATAAACAGTAGGAGGTGGGTTAACCTGGATTTGGATGAAAAAATCTCTCTTGTTCATAACAGACCTTCCCTAGATGAGCATTATTCAAATCATTTATAAAGAAATTCAAGGAAAAGGCCACAAGAGGAGCTGAAGCTCTGGCATCTAGATAGAGTCTAGAGGGCAGGGATATACAGTAGGAGGTGGGTTAACCTGGATTTGGATGAAAAAATTTGTCCTGTTTTCTGGATATTACTGACGTCACATTTTTTTCTGTCTCGACTTTTCATCTCACACAGAAAAAAAGTTCCACCAAACATTTTAAATCCGGAGAAAAAAACATCAAAATTCACACGCCAAAAGTTCTCTCTAATTTTCCGAAAAGTATAATGGTGGGAAAATAATCAGGTTTGATGGCTAACCACAGTTGAGGCTCTGACGACAATTTTCCATTTCTCTTTGTGATTTCGGGCTGAATTTCTCCTCGACAGGCAGGCCTACAGAACATGCCTAACCTTTGTGAGATTTACATCTAGTTATCTAGGTACACATTATTTGCTATTTGTCACCCATAGAATGTCATAGATGTGACAGTAGGTAAATCAGGTAATCAGAGAATTGTTAGGCCTCACAAATTTGGGTTCTCCATAGCTGCAACCAAAGGACCTAAAACTAAACTGTCCCGAAAAATCTCGGAGGTGTGTTTGATTTGAATCAAATGAAAAAGGAAATCCCTTCGATTTGATAATTCGGAAAGACAGGAAAAGGAAAGGGAAGAGGAGGAGGAGGAGGAGGAAGAGAAAACTAACCTCTTCATTATGAGCTCTGAATAATGAATACAAAGTGGACTTGTACATACAGGGTGTTCTATTGACCACCTACTACAAATTTATGATGTAAATGCGTTTCAGCTTTCTATAATAAAATTATAAACTAAGCAAGCTGCTATAAAGGTAATTGGAAAATTCTGTGTTTTTGAAAAGAAATCACGGAACCTCTAGAAAACTACACCTACTTTTATGACGAAAAATGTGTATCTCATCCAGCTGAAGAAGAAAACGATAGATACTAGATACTGACATACACTTTCATCAAATCAGTCCAAGTATGGCTCAAAGGCTCTAATCTAAGTAGGTAAGAAACAACTGTCCTTTTCTCTCTCGCCTCCCTCTCTCTCTCTCTCTCTCTCTCTCTCTCTAGTTCCTTTGAAACTTGGTTAAATTCCACTTTCCTACCCTATAATCTAAAATTCTAGAAGTAAAATAGGTTTTGTTGAAAAAGAACTCGAGATAAAAGTTTCAACAAAAGAAGAACAAGAACAAATTTGTGTGTATGCATTGATCATGTCGCGAGATTATGTTGAAATTTATGCTATTAGTTTTGTCGTTTTCATTCGTACTTTTTTACCGATAAAAGTAAATGTTACCTATTTATTTACTGTCATTTTATTGTTAAGTTTTTAAGCTACTGAATCTCTAAATCCTCTAATCAAGATCGTTTGTTTTAAAGATTCGTCTTTTTAGAGCAACTGGATTAGGTACTCGTTATTAGCTTATTTATTTACTGTCATTTTATTGTTAAGTTTTTATGCTACTGAATCTCTAAATCCTCTAATCAAGATCGTTTGTTTTAAAGATTCGTCTTTTTAGAGCAACTGGATTAGGTACTCGTTATTAGCAAGTTTTTAAGCTACTGAATCTCTAAATCCTCTAATCAAGATCGTTTGTTTTAAAGATTCGTCTTTTTAGAGTAACTGGATTAGGTACTCGTTATTAGGTCGTCTAAAAAATAACCTAAATAAAGTATGTAGATTAAATGAATATATACATATTAATATGTTCGTTATTAGGTCGTCTAAAAAATAACCTAAATCAAGTATGTAGATTAAATGAATATATACATATTATTATGTATAGAAGTATTAGGACACCCAGACGTTCCGTCTATTAGATAATAGCAACTAACTTATTTTAAGAGGTTTGACAGAGGGAACTGTAACTGCTATGGTCTTATCGTCCCGAAATCGAAGAGAGAAGGAAGACAGGATAGGAACATTATGTAAGTAGGTACCTACATATAGGTATTTCATATTCATTCAAAACTGTTACAAGACACTGATTTGTGCAGTTCTCCCACACTACACTGGCGGAAACTATTTCTTCTTGGAAGATACCCAATTAATTTACTAGTAAAAATATTGATATTATAATATAGAAAAATAGTGAATATAGAGAGAATTAACAACTACTCAAAATGAAAAGAAAGAAAGAAAGAAGTCAAATTTAGAGAAGATAATTATAAAACCCTGCACTCAGAAGAAAGAAGATGAAAACTATGAGGACGTAAAAGTAGAAACGAAATGGAAGAAAGGAATTATAAAAGTAATAAAAAATAATACAAAGCGATAAAATTTAATGACGAATATTAATCATCCCTTTTTGTGAACCAATATAAAAATACCTTTGAAGTAGAAAAAGCCAGCATAAAGGGTAGATGTAAGACTCAATTTTGACATTACAAAACAATCAAAATTACTAAATATGCGTTCCAAGGGAAAGATCAAGAGTACATATATAACAATAAAATTGACAATGAGCTTGAGAACATGGTTAGAATCGTCTGTGTATTCAATCGTGGGTAAGTGGTCCAAAACAAAGATGTTGGGATTGTGGTAGACCCCATGAACATAACTGCAATACACCAAGAACTGTCAATTAAGGAATGCTTCTATCCGTGTAAATTTTTACTAAAACTACCTACTGAGTCAATTCTCAATGCATCCTATCTCCTATGTATTCACCTCTAAACATCCTACCTTCATTCTCCTCAGCAGACATATTGCTATTCATTCACCTCGAGATATGGTAATGCAACGCATTGGTTACCAATAAACACACCATTGTACACCCAAGTGTGGATAATTCTGTGTCTAATTATGTAAAAAGTGAAGCAAAACTTATGCAATACACCAAGAATTGCCAATTAAGGAATGCTTCTATCCGTGTAAAATTTTACTAGAACTACCTACTGAGTCAATTCTCAATGCATCCTATCTCCTATGCATTCACCTCTAAACATCCTACCTTCATTCTCCTCAGCAGACATATTACTATTCATTCACCTCGAGATACTCGTATGGTAATACAACGCATTGGTTACCAATAAACACACCATTGTACACCCTAGTGTGGATAATTCTGTGTCTAATTATGTAAAAAGTGAAGCAAAACTTATGGCTACTCCTAATGAAAGTGACATTTCAAGTTGGCGCGTGGGATAGGAAACATTAAATGAAACAACTAATGAGTTGACAATCATTCACCGAACTTGACAAAACGAATTAGATATTGAACAAAGAATCCTGTAGAAAATCGTGAACAAAATGCTGAGCACCCACAAATAGGAGACCCACTTTGAAACAAGATGGGGGTTGTTGGAGTTTGATTCTTTGGAAAGTTTGGGCTTAAGTCTGGTTGAATCTCGAAGTCAAATGTATGGACATAGGGGTCATATGGACTTTTACTTCATTTCTGAAATTCAAGAACGGGCAAAATCAGTTAAAACACCTTTCAAAATTAGTTAGGAGACAAGCTCTTGTACTTTGAGTGGTCCGGTGCCAATAAGATTGGGGTTGTTGGAGTTTGATTCTTTGGAAAGTTTGGGCTTAAGTCTGGTTGAATCTCGAAGTTAAATGTATGGAAATAGGGGTCATATGCATGGACTTTTACTTCATTTCAGAAATTCAAGAAGGATGAATCCTTCGAAATTCAAGAACGGGCAAAATCAGTTAAAACACCTTTCAAAATTAGTTAGGAGACAAGCTCTTGTACTTTGAGTGGTCCGGTGCCAGACTTGCCGAACCCACAAATTTGAACATTTCGAGCTACCTCTATTAGGAGGAAGTACTAAAAAAGATCTGTTCCCAGCATCGACAACAAACTATGTTTCCAAATGTCTGATGACATGAAATACTATGTTGCTGGAATACTTCATTTCAGGGTTTTAAAAATTGGCCCAACTTTAGGTCTCATTATCTCAATTTGAAGAAACTGAGGGTTAGGCAAGTCTGGCACCGGACCACTCCTATGTAGACAAGAACTGCTATGTAAGCACAAGAACAAGGTTCCATTGAGATATAGGCTACCTGGTGTTAGGTTTTAGATTGATGGTATCTTCATGTTGAGATGTTGAGAAAGCACAACTTCCCCAGCACATGAAAGAGATCCAATGTTCATGGAATAGTAAGGATGGGAAGCTCAGAACTCAGAAAAATGTTGAGAAAGCACAACTTCCCCAGCACATGAAAGAGATCCAATGTTCATGGAATAGTAAGGATGGGAAGCTCAGAAAAATATAAGTAAACACAACGCGGGAGATTTCATCTTAAGTGGATAGGATTGAATTCACAGCGCTCTGACGTTAGATTTGATGAGTGGAAGGGGCATTTTACTGAAGATATCATTTTGACAGCTTTTGATAAAGTTATTTCTTTTCGGTTGGATGGTGAATTGAGTGGTTTACTTACGGTAGCGGTCAATCTTTAATGTTATCTGACAAGATTCAAGAGATTGCCCCTCTCCAAGTCCATGATCGCATGTTCCTCTTATCAAACATTCATTTACAATGTTGAGAAGAATTGAATAAATTTGATGAAAGTGTCTAGAGTGGGGGATGAATGTTCAAATGGTTCCTGTTTAAATATACAAAGGGTAGATGTAAGACTCAATTTTGACATTACAATTAAACAATCAAAATTACTTAATAATATGCGTTCCAAGGGAAAGATCAAGAGTACCTAACAATAAAATTGACAATGAGCTTGAGAACATGGTTAGAATCGTCTGTGTATTTAATCGTGGTTAAGTGGTCCAAAACAAAGATGTTGGGATTGTGGTAGACCCCATGAACATAACTGCAATACACCAAGAACTGCCAATTAAGGAATGCTTCTATCCGTGTAAATTTTTACTAGAACTACCTACTGAGTCAATTCTCAATGCATCCTATCTCCTATTCATTCACCTCTAAACATCCTACCTTCATTCTCCTCAGCAGACATATTGCTATTCATTCACCTCGAGATATGGTAATGCAACGCATTGGTAAGCACAACTTCCCCAGCACATGAAAGAGATCCAATGTTCATGGAATAGTAAGGATGGGAGATGGGAAGCTCAGAAAAATATAAGTAAACACAACGCGGGAGATTTCATCTTAAGTGGATAGGATTGAATTCACAGCGCTCTGACGTTAGATTTGATGAGTGGAAGGGGCACTTTACTGAAGATATCATTTTGACAGCTTTTGATAAAGTTATTTCTTTTCGGTTGGATGGAGAATTGAGTGGTTTACTTACGGTAGCGGTCAATCTTTAATGTTATCTGACAAGATTCAAGAGATTGCCCCTCTCCATGTCCATGATCGCATGTTCCTCTTATCAAACATTAATTTACAATGTTGAGAAGAATTGAATAAATTTGATGAAAGTGTCTAGAGTGGGGGATGAATGTTCAAATGGTTCCTGTTTAAATATACCTACATAGATTTCTATGAAAGAAGGGATGAGGTTCTCTTAAAAAGATTAACTGTTAGGATATTTTTAGGCCATGGCTCTAAGCCTAAGTTAGCGTACCTAATGACTAATGAACATACAATAACAAAGTAGGTACTAGCAGAATAATTAAGAGTTCAATATTTTCTAATTTACATGGGTTGAGTACCTAGTATAACATGGACAAACATTATGGGGCAGAAATACAGAATAATTCAGACACGCATTCGGTGGGAAATACGAAATCCCTTCCTTCATTTTACCAATGAATTATTTACTATGGGACCTGAGCAAATATTACGACACAAACCTTTAACAAAGTGAAATCCGGTAAATGCCAATTGGTGGAGGGAGGAACTGGGTAATTAATAAACTTGCATTGTTTACTTGCAATCCTATAATCAATTTGGATAGTTTTAATTATCATTGTTAGAATATAAAACGAAGGGGTTGAACTACAGGGTGAAATCTGACCTGTGGGTCCGAAGAAGATGACTTGATATGCCATAGGTAGGTGCTTGCATTCTGCTAACAGTCAAACAAATTAGTTCTAATTAAAATTAACCAGGTAGGTATACAATAAATACCTAGGTATGTCCTTTAGTTTTGACCTGATTGATTCAGTAGGTATAACATCCTCTTAATGTTTATGAAACCCACGTATTCCTTTGAATGGATCAGATATCAGTACAGTAGTCGCTGATAGCTGTGTAGTAGATCAAACATTTCAACCGAGAGGTGGTTAGATTTTGGTCAAAACCGAGCCTTAGTTAAAATTCACAGATTTCCTACTGGTTGAACGCTTGGTGATAACAAAAGTAACGCATAGAAGATATGATATATTCTACATAATTATTATGTATGTACTGTGAGGGTGTCTTTCGAAATCCCTTCCTTCATTTTACCAATGAATTATTTACTATGGGACCTGAGCAAATATTACGACACAAACCTTTCAAAGTGAAATCCGGTAAATGCCAATTGGTGGAGGGAGGAACTGGGATAATTAATAAACTTGAATTGTTTACTTGCAATCCTATAATCAATTTGGATAGTTTTAATTATCATTGTTAGAATATAAAACGAAGGGGTTGAACTACAGGGTGATTTTGATGACAAACGGTTCGACCGGATCCTGAAATAAACCCATCATTATGTCTCCACTTACGTGGCAAACTTAAGGGCTTCAGGCCGATTCACTACGACAAACATAATAGAGCACATACAAGTTTGATACCCAGTATGTATGAACATGTAATTTAAAGATATTAATTCGTACCCTGGGAGTAATTCTGGTTCACATTTAAATGCTGTAAGTAAAATTTACGAGTATGAACTTCCCCAAGCTCTGAAGTCCCAGCTGTAGTGACATTCAGTATTTTACACGGGAATGTTGAGTGTTTGCAGCGCTACTCCATTTCGCTGACATTGTACCTATTCAGATTGGTGACATTTTCAAAAGATCAAAATTGCATACCGTATATACCTACAGAAGTGATATTTGACGTGTAGAACATGTCTTCCATGACCTTTACAGGAATTTCAAAAGCTTGTGCTTGATTAACACGTAACTTGCCAAACCCACAAATTTGAACATTTCGAGCTACCTCTATTAGGAGGAAGTACTAAAAAAGATCTGTTCCCAGCATCGACAACTAAAACTGTTAGGATATTTTTAGGCCATGGCTCTAAACCTAAATTAACGTACCTAATGACTAATGAACATAAAATAACAAGGTAGGTACTAGCAGAATAATTAAGAGTTCAATATTTTCTAATTTACATGGGTTGAGTACCTAGTATAACATGGACAAACATTATGGGGCAGAAATACAGAATAATTCAGACACGCATTCGGTGGGAAATACGAAATCCCTTCCTTCATTTTACCAATGAATTATTTACTATGGGACCTGAGCAAATATTACGACACAAACCTTTAACAAAGTGAAATCCGGTAAATGCCAATTGGTGGAGGGAGGAACTGGGTAATTAATAAACTTGCATTGTTTACTTGCAATCCTATAATCAATTTGGATAGTTTTAATTATCATTGTTAGAATATAAAACGAAGGGGTTGAACTACAGGGTGATTTTGATGACAAACGGTTCGACCGGATCCTGAAATAAACCCATCATTATGTCTCCACTTACGTGGCAAACTTAAGGGCTTCAGGCCGATTCACTACGACAAACATAATAGAACACATACAAGTTTGATACCCAGTATGTATGAACATGTAATTTAAAGATATTAATTCGTACCCTGGGAGTAATTCTGGTTCACATTTAAATGCTGTAAGTAAAATTTACGAGTATGAACTTCCCCAAGCTCTGAAGTCCCAGCTGTAGTGACATTCAGTATTTTACACGGGAATGTTGAGTGTTTGCAGCGTTACTCCATTTCGCTGATTTCGCTGACATTGTACCTATTCAGATTGGTGACATTTTCAAAAGATCAAAATTGCATACCGTATACCTACAGAAGTGATATTTGACGTGTAGAACATGTCTTCCATGACCTTTACAGGAATTTCAAAAGCTTGTGCTTGATTAACACGTTCTAATTATTGTTACTGAATTTCAGATGAGAATACAATTCGCTGAACTCATTGTGGAATAATACCTACCTACCGACCTACCTTGCTCTGTATTCAACCTTTTCAGGTATAACAATCCTCCTCAGGAGGAAAAAAAAAAACCGATGCCTCCCAAGGTTATGGGATAGGGTTAACACATTTATCACTTCGTGGCTAATTATCACCGCTGTAATTAGAGTTTCTTTTGCCACCCGATAATGTAGGCATAATTGAGGAACGTGTTTAGGTGGTTCCGCTGGGAAGCCTGTATCTTCCTGGAATTAAAAGCTCATTAGAAGGGATAATGAGTTTCAGGAGGTACCAAACATGGTAAAATAATTCTGTTACAATAAAATAAAAGGAGGACAAAAGCCTTTTTATTTGAATTTTGTGTTTCTCAGATAGCAAAGTAAATTGGAGTAATTAGGGAAAATACAAATGCTTTCCGCATGTGTTACAGATTATAGACTAATTTAGATCAACATTATACGGAAAATACTACCAGGGTACTAGGTACTGTATTACTGTTTCACCCAATGCTATGCTACTGTTTTTCATTACCAGTGACTGATTTGCTTTTCAGTTCTACCTCAATGTTGAAGGTTAAACTTTCGTTTGTTCAAATGTGAAGTTTCGTACGAAAAAACGTAAACATGTAAAAAGTGTGTATTCACATTCTCACATACATACCTATATGAATATGTATATTTTATTTTCAACTGGCAAGTTATAGGTACAATAGGTTTGTACCTATATAGGTACCTAACAAGTTTTTTGCGATGAAAAGTTTTGCAACAATGTAGGTTATAAATATGTATGTACCAAGGTTTGTTTGTAATAAGCGTGTTTGTTTGCTTGTCATACTTGGAACAAACTTTGTAACTTGTGTACTACAATATACTGATGGAAGAACTCTCTTAGAGGGTTAAACAGCTACTGGGATTGAGAGGGTTAAAGAAAATGATTTTTCTTAGAAATGTAAAAAAAATTGTAGGGATTGAGTCGAGCCACCTTCACATTTTCTTCCATCCAGGATTTTAGGGGAAACCAAGAGAGGGTCTTAGATACTGCAGTCGTTAACCCAATCCGACTCGACGCCCTAATTTTACTCAAGTTTGACAAAACCGACACCTCAGTAGGAGATATCCGATCCATCTAATAGTAGCAATATTGGTACAGTAGGTACATAGAGTACATACCTCCTTGACTAACTTGATAAAAAAATCATCTATCCCGTATCCATTCTCAGTACTCCGTACACAAAAGGTAAAGTTACCTAGGTAAGGTATTCGAACGAGAAAAATGATGATATTGGGATTCAGAGGGTTAAAGAAAATTACTTTTCTTGGAAATGTAAAAAATTGTAGGGATTGAGTCGAGCCACCTTCACATTTTCTTCCATCCAGGATTTTAGGCGAAACCAAGAGAGGGTCTTAGAGAGATTCAGAGGGTTAAAGAAAATGATTTTTCTTAGAAAAATGTAAAAAATTGTAGGGATTGAGTCGAGCCACCTTCACATTTTCTTCCATCCAGGATTTTAGGCGAAACCAAGAGAGGGTCTTAGGGTACTATGTACAATATACTGATGGTAGAACTCTCTTAGAGGGTTAAACAGCTACTGGGACTCAGAGGGTTAAAGAAAATGATTTTTCTTAGAAATGTAAAAAATTGTAGGGATTGAGTCGAGCCATCACCTTCACATTTTCTTCCATCCAGGATTTTAGGCGAAACCAAGAGAGGGTCTTAGGAGATACTGTCGTTAACCCAATCCGACTCGACGCCCTAATTTTACTCAAGTTTGACAAAACCGATACCTCAGTAGGAGATATCCGATCCGTCTAAAAGCAGCAAACTAGCAACATTAGTATAGTAGTCTAACTCCTTGACTAACTTGATAAAAAATTCATCTATTCCGTATCCATTCTCAGTACTCCCGTACACAAAAGGTAAAGTTACCTAGGTAAGCTATTCGAACGAGAAAAATGATGATATATACGAGGTTGAGAGTATGATGAAAGCTCCGCGCTAATTTAGATGAATATCTCACCAGAGAGTTGAAAACGTATTAAAGGTTATGAGAGTCAAAAGCCAATAGGTACATACCTCCTTGACTAACTTGATAAAAAATTCATCTATCCCGTATCCATTCTCAGTACTCCGTACACAAAAGGTAAAGTTACCTAGGTAAGGTATTCGAACGAGAAAAATGATGATATATACGAGGTAAAGAGTATGATGAAAGCTCCGCGCTAATTTAGATGAATATCTCACCAGAGAGTTGAAAACGTATTAAAGGTTATGAGAGTCAAAAGCCACATATATACGAGGTAGAGAGTATATGATGAAAGCTCCGCGCTAATTTAGATGAATATCTCACCAGAGAGTTGAAAACGTATTAAAGGTTATGAGAGTCAAAAGCCACAGGGACTGCCCCCCAGACGGAGTGTTACCCCCTAACAAAAACAAAGACGAAACAAAAATCCCTTTTTGTCATCACTCTGCTGATGAGAGTTCCTCTGTGCTTTTATTATTTTATACAAACCCGAATTTTAATTAAATCCCAGTGTTTCTAATTAGGGAATAGCTAACACACAGAGGACAAAAACACAGCACTTCTTCTTCTTTTGTCGATTTCATTATGACGAGGACGATGTCTAGCTATTTCCTGTGTGCTCTCCTGAGAAACGAAAGTCCATTAGGTAGCTCTCGACAGTTTTTGACCGGAGAAGTTTCTTCTTCTTTCTTTTCCTCTTTTTATGTCGTTGCTTCTAAATGGGCAGTAAAGCAGAAAAGAACTACTTAATTAATGCTGTCCAAAACTATTATGTTGACAGATATATAGCAAGGTAAATTAAACGACATACATTTTCAAGTGGATACCTGGAGCTTGATTGTTTGGGAAAGTGGGAATTTTCACCTGCGTAGGCTAGGTATACATAGGCTTGCCAAACGTCCCGAATTGGCCGGGACAGTCCCGAATTTCAGGGGGTGTCCCGGCGTCCCGTTCAGTTTTTCCAGTGGGAATTTTCACCTGCGTAGGTTAGTTAATAGGTATACATAAAATAATAATCATAAAATGTGCATAGGTATTAGTAACGTTTGCATATACCTAAATGACCTACATGTGCGAACACTTGACTAGAATTACAGCATATACAAATAGCACTTGCATCAGAGGACTAAACAGGCGAACATTAGTGTGGATGTGGATATCAAAGGAGAAAAGAGTACCTATAGCATACCACTTGAAAGCAGATGTTACGCCTTTGCTTTTGTCGCAATTTAACTAATTATCAAAAAATATTAAAAAGCTTTGCATTATAAGGAAAATACTACCAGGGTACTAGGTACTGTTTTACTGTTTCACCCAATGCTATGCTACTGTTTTTCATTACCAGTGACTGATTTGCTTTTCAGTTCTACCTCAATGTTGAAGGTTAAACCCTCCTAAAATAAATTGCGAAACGATGTTCTTTTTATTTCAATAAAATTTCATTAGAATTGCAATTCCAATAGGCCATTATTTCTATACGGAAAATACTACCAGGGTACTAGGTACTGTTTTACTGTTTCACCCAATGCTATGCTATACTGTTTTTCATTACCAGTGACTGATTTGCTTTTCAGTTCTACCTCAATGTTGAAGGTTAAACTTTCGTTTGTTCAAATGTGAAGTTTCGTACGAAAAAACGTAAACATGTAAAAAGTGTGTATTCACATTCTCACATATACATACCTATATGAATATGTATATTTTATTTTCAACTGGCAAGTTATAGGTATAATAGGTTTGTACCTATATAGGTACCTAACAAGTTTTTTGCGATGAAAAGTTTTGCAACAATGTAGGTTATAAATATGTATGTACCAAGGTTTGTTTGTATAATAAGCGTGTGTTTGTTTGCTTGTCATACTTGGAACAAACTTTGTAACTTGTGTACTACAATAATTAGAGTTTCTTTTGCCACCCGATAATTGAGGAACGTGTTTAGGTGGTTCCGCAGGGAAGCCTGTATTTTCCTGGAATTAAAAGCTCATTAGAAGGGATAATGAGTTTCAGGAGGTACCAACATGGTAAAATAATTCTGTTACAATAAAATAAAAGGAGGACAAAAGCCTTTTTATTTGAATTTTGTGTTTCTCAGATAGCAAAGTAAATTAGAGTAATTAGGGAAAATACAAATAATGCTTTCCGCATGTGTTACAGATTATAGACTAATTTAGAATATTTAGATCATCATTATAAGGTACGTAATTAGAGTTTCTTTTGCCACCCGATAATGTAGGCATAATTGAGGAACGTGTTTAGGTGGTTCCGCTGGGAAGCCTGTATTTTCCTGGAATTAAAAGCTCATTAGAAGGGATAATGAGTTTCAGGAGGTACCAAACATGGTAAAATATTCTTTTACTGATAATAGATAACCACAATAATGTATCCAACATACTTACTGGGTACTAACCCTTATTCGTTTCTTTCAATGTAACATCTGGGGACCTTTAAGGCCCTACTCACTATCAGGTATCAGCTAGATCTGACGGGCGGACCTGTTCAGGTGTACCTGTCAGGTCTACCTGATAGTGTACGTGCCCATCAGTTATCAGGTAGACCTGACGGTCTGGCCTGTTCAGGCGTACGTGTCAGGTCTAACTGATAGTGAGTGGCCGGCCTAAGTCAGTTAAACAGTAAGGAGCGAGGGACTACTATTCAAAGGGAATATCGCCTTTTTTAAGGCCCGATTAAAGGGGACAGAGTATAGGATTGGTTAGGTTGTCAATGTAACATGTGGGGACCTTTAAGGCCCTACTCACTATCAGTTATCAGGTAGACCTGACGGTCTGGCCTGTTCAGGCGTACCTGTCAGGTCTAACTGATAGTGAGTGGCCGGCCTAAGTCAGTTAAATAGTTTACCCCTTAATAAGGCAGTGGTAGAATGATTACCACTTCGTTTTTCGCGCCTAAAAGTTTTCAAATGATTTTTTTCCCAAATTCAAAAACGCGCCATAAATCTAGACAAAATAATTCACAAAATAAACACAACATCAACAAAATCGCTCCAGTCGTTTGTTTACAAATTGATTTCAAAGTGAATTGCTCAGAAGTTGTGTGACATTTGAGGTGATCAGACCACATTTCAAGTTCCTGTTGATTAATTTGCGCAAAAAGCAACAAGGTGATGGGTATTATTCAAGAAGCAGAAGACGAAGACGAAGAAGAAGAAAAACTGTTATAGATAGTACCAATTATAGCATGAGATATTATAATGACGCAGTTAGAATTTAACAAAATATCCATCCACCTACATTATTGATTTATTAAAGTCTTTCAAATTTCTAGCTCTGCCCGGGGCACTTCATTATTCTTAGACAACTTGCATTTTTAACACTCCATCTGGTAAGTCTGTATTATCTTAGGATAGTAGGATACATATAAATGCACTTAAGCGTCTTAAGCACTTGACTCACCTCGGGTTCAAGACGACCGCACGCTGATTCTAATCTTGAACGTGACAAACCTATGTGTCCCATTCCTCCAAGCGAAGTTCACGGGAAACAATAGAGAAATTTGATCTCAAGTTCATTGCAAGAACAAAAGGATGGATTCCTCGTTGCAAATACAAGAGGAATTCAAAGATGAAGAATCTGACGATCTACGAGAAGTGGACACGACTGGGAGAGCTTGAAAGATGGCTTAAAGAAGAGCTACGCGACGGAATGTTACGAAAGGTGGCCAATACATCACGCAAGAGAATGAAATAAAACATACTGTTCCATTGGAATATGCTGCAGATTTCGACGTGGTAGGATCACCAATTCAACATAACCATAGTCAATGTCAATGTTTCCAAGATCTCCTTTTCTAGTGCTTTGCCCTTATTGAATGTTGGCGATGATTCCCGCAATTCGGACTATATTGGTTGGTATTGGAAAACTGTACCAAGCTCTCGTTGGTACTTCTCCCTGAACTAAAAGATATAAATATTCAAGAGACTGGACTTTCCTATTCATTCAGAATGATGTATATGACTTAGATCTAAAACATTTTTACTGTTGAGTGTTGTACTTATACAGGGTGGTTCGTGATTTGCGAACCACGCTTATATCTCAGAAACGGCTGGGGATTAAGGAATGAAATAAACGGCATCATGTAGATGAAATTTTGATGATTATAAAATGGCTTTTTTTAAATTTGCAATTTGTTTTGCAAAACGGCCCATTTTTTGCCAATTATAGGTCACTTTTATGGGAACCCCCATTTTTTATTTAATTTTTGGAATCAGCTTAAAATTTTAATTGAAAAAATGTATTCACTCGAAAAAATTTGCTCTGCAAAAATTTGCACAAATCGCGATTTTGTGTGCGTCAGTGACCCCAGATATGATAAATAACGCAGTTGGTCCTGAGTTAGAGCGAAGAATGCCTTACTGTGTACAAACAGATGGATCTCATTTTGAACAGCTTTTATAAATTTGTTTGTTGTTGTTGATTGTTGTTGAAATTGTTAAGTGAATAATACAAAAATTAAAGAAAGAATTAAGAAATTGTTTTTCTTTCTCACATTGTACAGAATTTTTGTAGAGCAAATTTTTTCGAGTGAATACATTTTTTCAATTAAAATTTTATGCTGATTCCAAAAATTAAATAAAAAATGGGGGTTCCCATAAGAGTGACCTATATTTGGCAAAAAATGGGCCGTTTTGCAAAAAAAATTGCAAATTTAAAAAAAGCCATTTTAATCATCAAAATTTCATCTACATGATGCCGTTTATTTCATTCCTTAATTCCCAGCCGTTTCTGAGATATAAGCGTGGTTCGCAAATCACGAACCACCCTGTATATTCGACTCACATCACATGGAGCACATTCTGTCTCACATTAGATAAAGATGGCATACACGTCCTTTGCTCAAGAAACGTGGTCAATAATATGCAAGTCTCTCCCTCCTTCACTCTTTCCCTTGCCATTCTCTCTCCTCCTTCCCATCTCCTTCTCTCAAACTTGTATTGTTTTTCTCCTTCTCTCCATATAATTTTCCCCATTTCCTTTTTGTTATTTTCGTGATGTTTTCCCTCCGTTTTCCTTAGCGTTTTTCCATAGCTCCTAGCAATGTATAACACGATTTCCTTTGATTTCAACAATTTTCTCCATAAGAAACGTTTTGGAGATATTTATGTTTTAAATTAGTTTCCGAAATTGTTTTTCGAATCGGGGGTGGAGTTGCTTCTTCTTTTCCCCTATCTTCCATGCAGGACACGGCACTGGAAAATTCCCCCTCCCTCTTCTCCTTCTCCTCTCTCTATTCTCTTTCGCCCAGGATTTATCTATTGTTTCCTCGGCTCTCGGGAACTATTGTTCGTCGAAGCAGCTCTTTTCTAGGGACGAAATTCTCAGAAAGGCAGAAGGAGGAGAAAAATAGATCGATAGATACCTATAATAGAATAGAATCTACCCTGCTTATACTGCCAGAATGAGATGGAAAAGTCCCTTTACTCCCGCAGTCTAAACGAGGTCTAAACAACAAAGAAGATACCAAATACATAGATAGGAAGACGAAGAAGAACGGATACCTATCTATAAGAACGTCTGGCCCGGGGCGGATTTTATCCTAAACAGATAGGGTTCGTTCTCGGAACGGCTGGCTTTCTCCTATCCCGTATTCCTTCTCTTCGGTTTTGGGTGCTCTATGTATTTCTGAGTTGAAGTCCTTCCTTGTTCTTGACGTGAATTTTTATAATAATAATAATAGACTCTTGAGTGGAAGGTAACCACTAGACACCCTTAAAGGCTTAAAGCTCCATTATTATGTGGTCAAATTCTCGAAATGGCAAGCATCCAATCAGGCAATTCAGGCATTGTTATAGAGATAGAGACAAATATTGATATATTGAGATGGTCTTCTTCAGCAGCAGGGGATTTTGTAGACAATGAGGGAATTTCAGCAACTCCTCCTTTGTTACATTGCCTTTAGAGTAAGTAGACTACAAATGGCAAGCATCCAATCAGGCAATTCTGGCATTGTTATAGAAATATAGAGATAGAGACAAATATTGATATATTGAGATGGTCTTCTTCAACAGCAGGGGATTTTGTAGACAATGAGCGGATTTCAGCAACTCCTCCTTTGTTACATTGCCTTTAGAGTAAGTAGACTAAAAAGTAAAATTCTATTCCAGACATGCATCGATAGAAGGTGGTAGTTCTAATGGAGATTGTTGAAATTTCTGACATGTTCTGGACACACATTATTTGTTATGTGTACATACCGACCTATAAATGGTAGTTCTAATGGAGATTGTTGAAATTTCTGACATGTTCTGGACACACATTATTTGTTATGTGTACATACCGACCTATATTATAAGCATTATAACAAACAACACCCCTTCGTAACAGCAATTTTTCAAAATTTACACCAAAACAGAACAATGGTACATTTTATTTTTTAAAACACTAAAAAAAGAAGAAAAAATGGGGCTATAAATCAAACAATTTGTTCCCTTTACCTTTACGCAACATGAAAACTCACATAGATTTTCATCAAAGAAGAAAAAATGGGGCTATAAATCAAACAATTTGTTCCCTTTACCTTTACGCAACATGAAAACTCACATAGATTTTCATCAGCATGTATTGTTGTAGTCAAGATTTCCACTTCCCAGAGCTACTGGTAGCTTTGAAAATGAAAGTGTAAACCCTTTCGGTGTCTCTTTAAGACTTTTTCTATTTTTCCGACTTTTCTTTCCATGTACATTATTTTAGGGTTGGTACTTTACTATCCACATTAGGATTTGGATCAGTGGTTCATATATCAAGCTTTTAGGAGAAAGATCCTCTGGTTTCCTTGATAGATGGGTTGTTACCTGGGTGTTTCCACTTCCCAGAGCTACTGGTAGCTTTGAAAATGAAAGTGTAAACCCTTTCGGTGTCTCTTTTAGACTTTTTCTATTTTTCCGAATTTTCTTTCCATGTACATTATTTTAGGGTTGGTACTTTACTATCCACATTAGACATTGGGATTTGGATCAGTGGTTCATATATGAAGCTTTTAGGAGAAAGATCCTCTGGTTTCCTTGATAGAAGGGTTGTTACCTGGGTACACTTTATCAAATCATCAGTATTATTTTGGATTGCCCTAATACCATTCACAAAAATCTAGTCCAGCAATTTAGTAGATACCTGTTCGGCTTGGAACTGGCGCGTGGGAAAATGCTAGTCCGGATAGTTAGTTTGTTGGTTATGGGGAATATTGGTGCTAATCCCTTCCGTTGAACCTTGCGTTGGTTCATTGAAAGCCCAATTTAATGTTTGTTTTGCTTACAAAAACCTACAATGATCGTGTATGTACCTCTGAAATACTCATCAACAGATTAACAATACCCAATACCTACCGACTATCTTTTCAGGGGTACAACCTTCTCAGGAAGGAAAACCGATTCCTCCCAAGGTCATGAGGTAGGGTTAACACATTTATCACTTCGTGGCTAATTATCACCGCTGTATACGTAATTATTACCTGGGTACACTTTATCAAATCATCAGTATTATTTTGGATTGCCCTAATACCATTCACAAAAATCTAGTCCAGCAATTTCAAAAAGATTGTTACCTACTGTTAGAAATTTTGGTACAGATTTGTATCTCGGTATCAATGTAACATGTGGGGACCTTTAAGGCCCTACTCACTATCAGTTATCAGGTAGACCTGACGGTCTGGCCTGTTCAGGCGTACCTGTCAGGTCTAACTGATAGTGAGTGGCCGGCCTAAGTCAGTTAAACAGTTTACTCTAAAATATAAGGAGCGAGGGACTACTATTCAAAGGGAATATCGCCTTTTTTAAGGCCCGATTAAAGGGGACAGAGTATAGGATTGGTAGATATAAGGAGCGAGGGACTACTATTCAAAGGGAATATCGCCTTTTTTAAGGCCCGATTAAAGGGGACAGAGTATAGGATTGGTAGTAGTTTACTCTAAAAATATAAGGAGCGAGGGACTACTATTCAAAGGGAATATCGCCTTTTTAAGGCCCGATTAAAGGGGACAGAGTATAGGATTGGTAGGTTGTATTTTAACTGTTTGCTGCACCTTTAGGGAAAGGCCTTTAGTTTTTGAGTAGGTAGCTAAAAGAAGTAATTTCTTAAGTACCCAATGTCCTGTTACAAGTGTCCCACCCTATATATTCGACAATCTCGGTAAATCGAGCTCACAGACAGGATCAGGTGTCAGGTGCATATAAAAACTGCAGACTAAAAGTATTAGATTCGAAAGGAAGAATAATGGAGGCCGAAATTCTCATTTCTATGAAAAATGTATGGACTCTCTCTTGTTTACTTACCTACTCTTAAAAAAATCTGGATATAAAAACTGCAGAATAAAAGTAGGTATTAGATTCGAGAGGAAGAATAATGGAGGCCGAAATTCTCATTTCTATGAAAAATGTATGGACTCTCTCTTGTTTACTTACCTACTCTTAAAAAAATCTGTATATTCGACTCACATCACATGGAGCACATTCTGTCTCACATTAGATAAAGATGGCATACACGTCCTTTGCTCAAGAAACGTGGTCAACATATAAAAACTGCAGACTAAAAGTATTAGATTCGAGATGAAGAATAATGGAGGCCGAAATTCTCATTTCTATGAAAAATGTATGGACTCTCTCTTGTTTACTTACCTACTCTTAAA
>NW_007377505.1:0-8158 GCF_000475195.1 Diaphorina citri
CGTGGTGAAATTGACCAACATTATAGGCGATGTAAATTTCAAGAATGACATAAACATTAAAAGTATTGTGAATTTCAAACTCAGAGTGTATCTATACCTCTAACTTCTACAGAAGTAGGTGAGTATAACGTAAATTACTTAAATCACTGAAACGATTTAAATGAGATGCATAAAACCGCAGAATTAAACCAAGGTGAACGTAATCCCTGTCTCTTATCACAGGAGATCGATCTTGGGAACTCGTGGTGAAATTGACCAACATTATAGGCGATGTAAATTTCAAGAATGACATAAACATTAAAAGTATTGTGAATTTCAAGCTCAGAGTGTATCTATACCTCTAACTTCTACAGAAGTAGGTGAGTATAACGTAAATTACTTAAATCACTGAAACGATTTAAATGAGATTTTTTTTACAGATTTTAAATACCTATTTGATTTTATCAATGACCGAATTTTAAAAGTTGGTTATGGCCTTAAGGCAAATGAACATTTCAATTGTAGGTACACGTAGACTCGTGCCAACCTCCTAATCTATAGATTTTTCCGTTTCCTCGTCTTCTTTTTCCTTTTTAAGACCTTCTCCTGTTTTCTCCTTCTCCTCCTTCCTTTTCTTCTCCTTCTCTACTAACATCTTCCTCGTCTTCTTCCTCCGTTACCTAATGTCATCAGGTCATCACTCATCAGTTTCATAACCGTGTATCGCGTAACTCGTAACTGTCTATCAACCACTTCCTATGGGTTTACAACCATATCTGAACGACTCAACTGCAAAATAAATACATGGATAGGTTTTAGTCAGTCTTCCATATAAAAACAAACTCGTTACCTATTATTACAACTTATTACTATCACAGTAAGTACCCATATACCAGCAAACACAAGTAAAAAAGGAAGAAAAAAAATCTAGGTATCAACCTTATCTTGGATTCTAGATATCAATTTATTTATGTGCCTGACTGACAGTCATCAAGAGGAACTTAATCAGACTCTAGTTATCTTATTATTTATTAATCAAATTGGTCTGAAGCTCTGAAGTTGTTTTTACCTCTCGTCTAGTCCAGTCTAGGTCTTATATCAATTCCGTTTTTTTTTTTTTTTTTTTTTTTTTTTAAAAAGGTTTTCAGAGGGAACTGTAACTGCTATGGTCTTATCGTCCCGAAATCGAAGAGAGAAGGAAGACAGGATAGGAGAAAGCCAGCCGTTCCGAGAACGAACATTATCCCCTCAGGATAAAATCCGCCCCGGGCGGGAATCGAACCCGCGGCCTAGCGCTTACAAGGTAGACGCACTACCAACTAAGCTAACTAGGCTGGCTTATCAATTCCGGTTTAAATAAATAAAATAATAGGGTATCTAATATTTTGCTGATCTATAGCTGTAAGGTAAGTTGGGGTTCAGATTGAATGAAAGTTGATTGCTTAGTGGCGTAGTGTTTATTTATTTCGGAACTCAACTTAATAACTTTCATAGATAGGTATAAATTTCCATTTGAAATTTTCGGGAAATGTGTCACATCCACCAACTTTGCCTCTCTTGAAAATCTCAAGCTCAAAATGTATTGGACAGAAAATCCTATATGGAATTTTGAAATTTTAGAAGGAGTTTTGTCACATCCACCAAAATTTTCCCTCCTTTTGCAAATCCCAAACTCAGATGAGTTGGGCTCAAATGTTCGTTGACTTTAATTTGGAAACTTTAGGGGAATTTGACACATCCACCATTTTTTCCCTCCTTGGAAATCCCAAACTCAAACTGGGTTGGGCTAAAATCTTCGTTGATCTACAGAAGATCTTTATTGAATTTTGAAATTTTAGGGGAATTTGTCACATCCACCAAAACTATTTTTCCCTTGAAAAAATCCCAAACTTAAGACGACGCGACATCCGAAGGACGCTACACGCCGCACCGCTGTACTGGGGACACTCTGGGCAGATTAGCTATTCGATACTCCATTGGTTTTTACTTTCAAAGAATTATCGCCTGCAGTCCAAATGATAACTCGCTATAGTAGTAAAATAGACATGTTGGAGAAGTTGGCACAATCCTCCAAACCGGTTTCCAGCAGCATCCAGGTATCTAGACAGGAAATTCCCAGAATAGATAACATAACTTACCAGTATAATTTTATTATTATTTTCAAGACAGACATACTTGTAACTTGCAACGTACTTAAGTAAATGCAGTTTCTTTGTGTTATTATGTCACAACTTTGGTACTCACTGCAGCATTGTAGGATTTTCCCAATATCTCAATAATCCTAACATCCAATGTTTACCTACCATGCTGGCACCGATCGCTATACGCATTTATTTGTCATAGCTACTCATTTTCCTCACGAGGCCCGCAACAGTCAGTCACGGAATCAATCATTTGGATGATACAAATTTCTTGACCCCGCCGGGAATCGAACCCGGGTCTCCTGCGTGCAAGGCGAGCGCAGTGACCACTACGCCATGGGAGCTGACTCAACGTACTTAAGTAGTTAAGGACTTAAATTCCATGTCTGTCTGACTGTTTGTCTGTTTCTACAAACATATTATGTAGAGGGGGGTTGGAGTTTGGTGTTGACAGTTATTGGCAGGTATTTGGCAGAATCTTACCTCTAAACTGACAGTCCAAGTCTCTAAATAAAGCACTACTTGTGTATACTTATACTAACTTACACTTATATCTACTTTGCAGAATCTGTTTTCTACTAAAATAAACTTACATTTTTTAGCATTTTGCCTCTACTGGTTGTGAGTTTACTTCTCATACTTTTTAGTAGCTCAATTGTCAGCTCGGTGTCCAACTGTCCACTGGTAAAAGAACTGTTTATTGGACTGCACAGTCATTGACTGAGTAGCCCACTGAAAATGAGACTTTTTTTATATATAACTCACTCACTTTTATCGTCCCGAAAGCGAAGAGAGAAGGAAGACAGGATAGGAGAAAGCCAGCCGTTCAGAAAACGAACATTATTCGTTCAGGATAAAATCCGCCCCGGGAGTTAATCGAACCCGCGGCCAGGGCTTACAAGGCAGACACGCTGCCAACAAGCTAACTAGGCTGGCACCCAAGTTCATTCTGTCATATTGTAGTACTAGGTCTCACATTTATGACAGATATTTTGCGTTAGGTAACACACTTAGTCTCAAAGCTCCAGGGCTCGTAATGCACTTAGCCGACTTCGCCACATAAGTTTAATGACACAACTATTTTTTTCAAAAAAGAGTTTAACAGTACTAGGTCTCACATTTATGACAGATATTTTGCGTTAGGTAACACACTTATTCTCAAAGCTCCAGGGCTCGTAATGCACTTAGCCGACTTCGCCACATAAGTTTAATGACACAACTATTTTTTTCAAAAAAGAGTTTAACGTCACTCTGTTACTGTTAATGTATTTAGTGACTGTAAACTCAAAGTATTTAGTGCCGGTAAACTCACTAGTTTAGAGTTTAGATCTACTTTAGGTTCAACACTCAGTGACAATCGCTGGAGGGTAATTGTTAGTTATTTATGGTTCTACCCGGTACCCGGGTCCACAGTCAGCTATCAACTTAGATGACAACAGGACTTAGCTGGTAGGCAAAGTCGTATTTTGCTTTCCGAATATCCCCTCTTCTCAAGCTATCACACCAAAAGAGGGGTAACGAGCTTCAAAAGAAAGAAAATTGCGAAAGGAAAATACGTCTAAGTATGTATAACTACTTGTATATCTATGATGTATAGGTCTATAGGTATCTATGTAACTATGAAACAAAAAACAACAACAAATTATGTCCATATTTTATATTTCTTGTTTTCTAGAGGAAGTGTACCTACAGAAGTCCACTTTCGCCTTCCAAGGAGAGGCCCAGTCTTTATGTAACGAAAGTGGTTTCATTAAGAGTTTAACGTCACTCTGTTACTGTTAATGTATTTAGTGACTGTAAACTCAAAGTATTTAGTGCCGGTGAACTCACTAGTTTAGAGTTTAAATCTACTTTAGGTTCAACTCTCAGTGACAATTGCTGGAGGGTCATTGGCAGTTATTTATGGTCCTACCCGGTGCCCGACTCCACACTTCCACAGTCAGTAGGTGCTATTGACTAGATGACAAATTATCTGTCAGCCTAGTTAGCTTGGTTGGTAGCGCGTCTGCCTTGTAAGCGCTAGGCCGCGGGTTCAATTCCCGTCCGGGGCGGATTTTATCCTGAACGGATAATGTTCGTTCTCGAAAAGGCTAACTTTCTCCTATCCTGTCTTCCTTCTCTCTTGGCTTTCGGGCTATAAGACCTTAGCAGTTACAGTTCCCTCTGTCAAACTTCTTGAAAAAAAATCTGGTGTGAACATCACACGACTTTCTATTACATTAAACTTCTCAACTGTAAGTCGGACAGTTCTAAAAGTTTCACCATTCGATTCGGCGTGAAAAATCTCATGGGATCAACTATTCACATGCTTACTTGTTAATGGTTCACAAATAAAAGGGAAATTTGTTGACACCGGGGAGTATCGAACCCGCAACTTCTCAACTGTAAGTCAGAGAGTGCTAAAAGTAGCACCATTCGATTCCGCGTGAAAAATCACATGGGATCAACAATTCACTTGCTTATTTGGTAACGGTTCACAAATAAAAGAGAAATTTGTTGACACAGGGGAGTATCGAACCCACAACTTCTCAACTGTAAGTCGGACAGTTCTAAAAGTTGCACCATTCGATTCGGCGTGAAAAATCCCATTTGCTAGTGCCGCTGTCTGTGTTAGTACATGTTTAATAAGTAATTGACAGTTACACATAGGTACCTCAGTAAGAGACAGTAATAAAATCGCCAGGATTGAGTCCGACGATGTGATTGGTTGATGGGTGATTGGGTCGCGGTCGTAATTAGGATTTACAGTTGGCTTTGGTCTGACAACTCGGTCAGGGGCGATCTGGGGATGGCCAACTTGATCCATCGAGAGGTACCCATCAGCAACCCTGGAGGGTCCCCATATAGAACTGGCCGACCCCATAATATATAGAACTATAGAACTGGGATAAGGTTTAGTGAAAGAAGAAGAAGAAGAAGAAGAAGAAGAAGAAGAAGAAGAAGAAGAAGAAGAAGAAGAAGGGGTATGAAAAGTCACACAAATATATAGATTACAAGAGTTGACACCAGTTTCATTATTTACCAAGACATACAATACAGAAGTTGGCTCCCTTTGGAGGGACGATCTTGATCTAAAATAGTGAAGTTACTATACAGTTATAGAGGAAAAAGAAGTTATAGTTGGCAATTTCAATTAGGTCAATTTACATGAGTCCGGATCTGAAATTTCATGGCATGCTGAAAATGCTGAAATACATAATAATTGTAGATCCGTGTGCGACCTAGAGATCTGTAAAGACCAAAGAGTGAGTGTGTTATAAAAAAGAACTACTCCTTTCAGTGGACTACTGAGTCAATGAGTCAGATCCTAACTCCCTATACAGTTCTATACCTACAGGGAGGATCTGACTCATTGACTGAGTAGGTAGTCCTTTGAAACGAGTAGTTCTTTATTGTAACACACTCACTCTTTACACATACATAATATGTATTATCTATATTTAGGTACTAGTTGAGTATCGGTACAAAAATTCTCGGATACATGAAAAACGTTCGCATTCGTCAGATTTGAGAGCCTTGTCTTGTAAGCGCTACGTTCACCCATTGGGAACTTTATCCTAAACAGATAAGATTCGTTCTCGGAACGGCTGGATTTCTCCTGTCCTGTCCTGTTTCTCTCTTCGATTTCGGGACGATAAGACCTCCGTTGTTACAGTTCCCTCTATCAAACCTCTTTACGGGGTGAAGAGGTTTAATAGAGGGAATCGTAATAATAACGAAGGTCTTATCGTCCAGAAGTCGAAGAGAGAATCAGGTCTATCTGATCTCCTATGCCCCCCGTGTCCATCTGATCGCCCCTGAGTTAATCATCGCGTTATCATGTTGGCATTGTATTACCGGTGCTGGTGGTCAGTGGTCACCCTAGAGCAGACACGTTGCTTTGCACGTTGCATTGCACAAGTCTGGACCCACCATAATAGAGAGAATTGTAATAATAACGAAGGTCTTATCGTCCCGAAGTCGAAGAGAGAATCAGGTCTATCTGATCTCCTATGCCCCCCTTTTCCATCTGATCGCCCCTGAGTTAATCATCGCGTTATCATGTTGGCATTGTATTACCGGTGCTGGTGGTCAGTGGTCACCCTAGAGCAGATTATACCTCGAACAAATCAACCGTGGAGCGAAACGTGAACCGAAACTGGAGAGCAAGAATCAATAATTCAATATTGTGTATTGACTTAGTGAGAGAATCGGGGAATTAATAACCCCTCCGACAGACCGGAAGTCGAACCCGGGTCTCCCGACTGCCCGTCGGGCACCACCCTCCGTGCCTGGGCTACTAGAGTGACGTAATTGGTGTTTATTTTTATCATTCGCTTTATTCCCACAGGCTGAACTGTATGTATGGGGGAATTAAATTTATTCTGAACCTAATCATGATAATAATTATTATGTTATTGACTTGTTCATGATAGAATAGAATTGAATATACCTTCTTTATAGGTACTGCCAGAATGAGACTGAAAAGTCCCCTTTCTATCGCATTATAAACACAGTCTTATGCATTTATCAGAATCCTGAATCGATTTGCAATGAATAGAATAGCAATAGAATATACCTTAGGGAATTAAATTTATTCTGAACCTAATCATGATAATAATTATGTTATTGACTTGTTCATGATAGAATATAATTGAATATACCTTCTTTATAGGTACTGCCAGAATGAGACTGAAAAGTCCCTTTTCTATCGCATTATAAACACAGTCTTATGCATTTATCAGAATCCTGAATCGATTTGCAATGAATAGAATAGCAATAGAATATACCTTTTTTTATAGGTACCGCCAGACTGAAAAGTCCCTTTACTCCCGCAGTCTAAACAAGGTCTGATGTATTTACTTATTTGGATCCTGAATCAGTTGGCAATCTTGAAGTCGTGGACTCAATGATTCTTTATGAATTGGATCACATTTTGAAATGCTAAGACCTTATGGAACAGGTTCAAGTTGAACCTCGAAACCAGTCAAAGAGGGAAAAAAAGGATAAAAACTCTTTTTCATTGTTTGTGGACAGCCAAAACTGGTCCTAAAAGTATGACCAAGTAAGCTAATTGATGATTCTCATGAAAAATATAACTGTCCAAATGTATTTTTTTCGTAAAGATCGTCAAAAATAATAAATAATCCGAAAAGATCCTATAGTTGGTTGATACATATGTATAGTTGATATAGTGGAGTCCTCTGTTATTAAATTTCCCCACAGATCAATATCACCAATCTCTACACAATCTAGGTACACATATTTCGCAATTCGCACACTTTTACTTTTTGCTAACTTCTGCTACAAGTGCTACCATGATGGCTACAATACTCATGGATAGATGATCTGAAAGTCACGCTGCTTAAAAGCGTGATAACACGCAATGTGAGATGTGTTATGCCCGTAGCATGTCACACCCTCGGGTCTACAATTTTATTTCATTTCCATCTACAATTTCCTATGGTTCTACAGCCTCATTGGGGTCTGCAGCTTAAAAAAAAGTCTCTTGTAGATCTACAGAATATTAAGGAGCGCGGTAGCGCTCCGCCCCGCCAAGTTAAGAAAGTTTGATCTACAGAATATAATTGAGGAGCTGGGTGCAAAAAGGGCAATAAATGAAAATCATCAAACTGAGATTTTTAACTTTAAAGTTTTCAATTTTTCATCAAAATCCTTGAAAAGTATGTTTACAAAAAACGCTGTAACTCATCGAAAAAAAGTTATCACTGGATCCTGAATCAGTTGGCAATCTTGAAGTCGTGAACTCAATGATTCTTTATGAATTGGTTCACATTTTGAAATGCTAAGACCTTATGGAACAGGTTCAAGTTGAACCTCGGATAAAAACTCTTTTTCATTGTTTGTGGACAGCCAAAACTGGTCCTAAAAGTATGACCAAGTAAGCTAATTGTGGCGAAAAAATCGATCATTAAAATTTAAGGGAAAAAATAATAAATAAAAAAATAAATAAAAAAAATATTGAAAAACCTAAAAAAAAAAAAAAAAAAAAAATTTTAAAAAAAAAAAAAAAAAAAAAATTTTTAAAATTTTTTTTG
>NW_007377505.1:8313-195074 GCF_000475195.1 Diaphorina citri
TGTAACTTTGTGAATTTCCATTTATATTTTTGAAATTAAGAGAAGTACCTAACTTTGGACTTTTCTTACAAACAGTAAGAATTTTCGGGCTTCGTTTCCTGAACTACGGGTCAACTGTCGACTGACGAATCGCAAAAGTTTCCCCTGTAGGTAACCTGGGTTAAGAACCCCTGAGCCAGACTAATTCTAGCACGGGAGGTCTTCCAAGTTTGTGGGATCAGACCTTGTGATCGTATATTATCAATCAGTTGCCAGGTGCCAGGTTTTGTTAGATCCTTGATCCTTGAATCTCAATAAGTTGATCCAATGAGTTGATCCTTGGATATCAATAAGTTGATCCAATGAGTTGATTCTTGCACCTCAATAAGTTGATCCAATGACAATAACTTTTAGTTAGCTAATATTTGATAGGAGACCAGGTAATCCTGCTATAAAATCAGCTATGACTGATTGACGGAACGAAGTAAGTTCCAAAAGTTTCAACTCGATTTTTGGTATGTCTGTTATTATTACCTAAATCCCCTTTAGGGATAAGCTATCCTTTTCTCTCTCTCTCTTTCTCTGTCTCTATCTCTATCTCTCTCTCTCTCATTTTCTCTCTCACTCCCAAACTTATTTATGTCATTTGAGACCGTCAAATAGTTCTATTCTCTCTCTCTCTCTCTTTGTCATTCCTTTGCTTTTTCTCTTTCGTTATTTGAGATGAACATTTTGGGTGAACTGTCGGTATACAAACAGCCTTTTCTCCAAGGTTAAATATAACAGTGCCCTAAATCACCAAAGTAGGGAAAAGTATTTACCTACAATTCCATATTTCGATATGATTCGTCCAAATTCAAAATTCTGCTTTTCCATGGGCTATTACACTTGTAAGATCCTTTTCCATACTTTGGTGATTTAGGGCACAGGCTGCGGTTCTTTTTGTTACTCAAAGGTACCTCATTACTCATTACCCATCGTTCTTTCAGCTGATTGCATGATATAATAGAGAGACATTTCACGTCTTTTAGAACAGAATGTACAATACCTTGTTTAGCTTGCCCAAATAGGACTGGAAAGACCCTTTACCCCAGAAGTCGAAACAAGGTCTCGTATATTTGACGGGTTAATATGCACCAGTGAACAGTCTTTTGTGTGATCATCGTTGTGGTGGTGGTGGTGGTGGTCTGGGGAAATTCTTGATTGGAAAACCCAGGAAAACATCAAAAACTTAAAAACCAGTGAGGGTGTGGCGAAAACTTGAAAAGGGAAAAATAAACCACTTCCCTCGTGGAAAAGTCCCCTAGGATCCTAGGTGATTGACTTTAATTAATGTCTATTTCTCTCTCTCTCTCTCTCTCTCTCTCTCTCTCTCTCTCTCTTTCTCTTTCTCTATTTTCCGTCATGTGATGTACATGTACGACTAGATACCTACCTGTAATTTTAGTGGAAGGTTGATACTCTTCAATCTATTCATTTTTTAATTATTCGATTCTATTCCATTCTAGATTTCTTTGAAATCAAACCCAGAATTTCTCGGAATCAGACTGATGAAAGTTGACAAGAGAACTTGGATTTTTACTTTATATTACATTTTTCTTTTTTTTTTTTTTTAAATCCCGAAATTGAAAAATGCAAATGAAGTTCCAAGTTGCATACCAAACGACATCATGTTGAATGTTATAATAATAATATTTTTTTATAGTATTGATACCTTTTGGTGTGTACAATTTTATCTTAATTTTAATAGGCCTTATAATTAAAACTTAATTAACCTGTAAAACTAAACTTAGCTTAAAGTTAAATGTAGTCCTATGTAGGTATATCGCAGGTATTTTGGTTTTGGCTACAAATTTTACGAGCGGATGCCCTTCGCACTCAACCTTTTGCTGTTTCTTTCTACTGCTATACTGTTTGTAAAAAGAACATGCAAAGATGTCCACTGCACATTGTCCACCATGAGTGGCCTATTCCAAGGACTTCATAAGGAACCCCACCGACGTAAGTGCTACATCATGGGTTCGATTTCCGCCCGATCTTTATCCTAAACAGATATGTTTCGTTCTCGGAGCGGTTGGACTTCTCCTTCTAGTTGTCTCTATTTTCGCTACGTTCACCCATTGGGAACTTTATCCTAAACAGATAAGATTCGTTCTCGGAACGGCTGGATTTCTCCTATCCTGTCCTGTTTCTCTCTTCGATTTCGGGACGATAAGACCTCCGTTGTTACAGTTCCCTCTATCACACCTCTTTACGGGGTGAAGAGGTTTAATGGTGGGTCCAGACTTGTGCAATGCAACGTGCAATGCAATGAAATTCGTTAGTTTGGACGTGTTTGAGAAAGTTGCAGCAAACAGCTATGTAGGTAATTATGGTAGAAAACGCTGATTTTGTAAAGGATTTACCATTTACCTGCTCTTGAGAGTCTTTCTACTCTTCCTTAGCTTCTCAGTCGAGTATAAACAATTCAGAGACGGAGGGGGACGTCAGATTTCACGTCAAAATGCGCAGAACCGCTTGTGCACAAACCAAGCGGGAGTCATGAATTATGACGTCATCACCTACGGGAGTGTATGCCGTGACGTCAAACCTCACGATTTACCGGTATTTTTTAAATCGATTTATCTCGGGATCTAGAAGTCGTAGAAGGAAAAGAAAAATTCCGTTCTTCCTTATTTTTCCTGTTCTATGACTTTGAAACATCACCCAAGTAAGCGCAACTGATCTATTGTTGTAAGTACTCCTAGGTACTAATGGTACTATGTACTATGTAGGTAGATACCTACTTAATGAATAGGTACGAGGAAACTGATAGTGTATGTTATAGGTACATACTTACCTCAATACGTATTACGACACGTAAGGTAATGTGTGAGATTGAAAATTTCACTTACAATGGTACATATGTACCTACTCGTAAGTAAGTAGCAATATTCCATCATCGTTTTCTAGATTCCTACTGATAATTATAAATGAAATAACCCATAGTATACCGTAGTTACCTGAAACAGACAAAAGAAAAGGCAAATGGTTAGAGTGACTAGCTGACTAGAATACATACCGAGTTTTGTAA
Organism: Diaphorina citri; assembly: GCF_000475195.1. Taxonomy (NCBI): domain Eukaryota; kingdom Metazoa; phylum Arthropoda; class Insecta; order Hemiptera; family Psyllidae; genus Diaphorina; species Diaphorina citri. The sequence continues at coordinate 11,366 of NW_007377505.1, forward strand.
GCGCTGGGCCGCGGGTTGGATTCCCGATTACGTACATATTATTATTTATTTTCTTTTCTAAGCTCCTCATTGTAAGAGCATACACTTTGGGACTTTTGGGGGTATCCTGTATATATTTTCTCTTTAATTAAAACGAATGCGAATTTAATTAGCAATACGCTGACGGTATAAGGTACCACCCATCATTATAATTCTATTTTATACAGCACCCTGTATACACTCGCGAACGAAAAATTAGGACCATGTTGCATTTACAAATTTTACAATCTTTCATTCTGACATCCTTTCATGTGAGTTTTTTTTTTTTTTTTTTGCCATTTAAAAATTTTACAATCGGACCCCCTTTCATTTGATTTTTTTTTTTTTTTTTTTTTCTTGCCATCCTTATTAGAGCCAGCCACTCACTATCAGGTAGACCTGACAGGCGGACCTGATCAGGTATATTTGTCAGGTGTACCTGATAGTGAGTGGCTGGCCTTGGATTGGAGGGCAGCGCGTTTGCCTTGTAAGTGCTAAATCACGGGTTCGATTTCCGCCCGATCTTTATCCTAAACAGATATGTTTCGTTCTCGGAGCGGTTGGACTTCTCCTTCTAGTTGTCTCTATTTTCAATGGACATTATGTTGACATGGAAAAACTTCCAAAATCAATTTGGTCCCATTTTTTTGCACCCGAGTATACAATGGTAGGTAATACCTACTCGTAAACATGCACTGTGTAATACCTATATGCATATTAAAATCCATGGGAGCTGATAAGAAGGGGAGGGAGTAAGAGGGAGAGGAGTAAAGGAATACAACGTGGGGGAGGGGGTGAATAGGTGGGGAGAGAGAGAGGAAGGGAGAAAGAGAGAGAAAATGAAGGAGAGAAATGAGAAAATTTTAATAAGTAACTATAATACACATAGGTACAGGGTACACTAATATGGTGTTAGAAAAAAAAAGCAGAAGAGAGGAGAGAGAGAGAGAGAGAGAGAGAGAGAGAGAGAGAGAGAGGGAGCGCAGAGGGATCTGTAACTGTTAAGATCTTATCGTCCCGAAATCGAAGAGAGAAGGAAGACAGGATAGGAGAAAGCCAGCCGTTCCTAAAACGAACATTATACCATCAGGATAAAATCCGGCCCGGGCGGGAATCGAACCCGCGACCTAGCGCTTACACATCTGTACCTTTTTCGAGCCCATCTGCAACTAGTATGGTCTAATTGTCCTATCTGACAAGTTCTTGAACAACTTGTACGCAACTAGTGAGCTTCAAAAATATAACAGCCAGCCTAGTTAGCTTAGTTGGTAGTGCATCTGCCTTGTAAGCGCTAGGCCGCGGGTTCGATTCCCGCCCGGGGCGGATTTTATCCTGATGGGATAATATATTCGTTCTCGGAAGGACTGGCTTTCTCCTATCCTGTCTTCCTTCTCTCTTCGATTTCGGGACGATAAGACCATAGCAGTTACAGTTCCCTCTGTCAAACCTCTTAAAAAAATATACCATTCGTTCTCGGAACGGCTGGCTTTCTCCTATCCTGTCTTCCTCCTCTCTTCGATTTCGGGACGATAAGACCATAGCAGTTACAGTGGTTCATACCAGAATTACTGGATATACTACATTGTAGTACCGAACACACACAAACTAGACATGCTACAATACGAGTAAGTTTATCTAGCTCTAGCTGTATCAGTTGTAATTGTCATACTGAAGTTGTAATTGGCATACTGAAGTTGTAATTGTCATACTGAAGTTGTAATTGTCATACTGAAGTCCGCCACTCACGATGATTTTCTTGAGCCAATAATTTCAAAAATAAGTTCCTGGCTTCAAAGTTTTCTTTTTTTTTCGAGGAAATTTTGTGCTGTTACCCCAGGAAAAGAGAACTCGTTCTTTTCGTCTGCATTCCAGACGATATCATGTTTCCTCATTAAACTATGACGACTAGGAGGCGGGTGTCGGGTGTTGGATTTCACAATTTCCTCCTGTCGATGTCGGTGCCAGTGTGGGGCTTGTTCATTTGAGACTCTGAATTGAATTGCTCTGAAATTCTCTTTTCATTCAAAAAGAAGGAGGAGAAGAAGAAGAAAAAACGGAACGGAACGGCTGGATTTCACCTATCCTGTCTGCCTTCTCTCTTCGATTTTTGGACATTAAGACTCATTGGACGGTTACAGTTCAAAGTTTCCATGGACCTCAAACTTCATGTGATGCGAAATTTTTGGGAACGGCTGTAATGAGAATTGTTTCTTGTTAGACAGTCGGTTGTTGTAATGGAATTTTGCATGCAATATCGGCAAATGCTAGTAGTTAGATTCAAGTCGAAACAATAAAGATAACATAAAATAAAACCTTACCTACTGGTTTCGTAAAATACCTATAGAAATTCAGCATTGGCGTGAGGTGAATTTAGCACATCCACTAAAAACTTAACAGACTAGTGGTTCAGTGAACTGTAGACCCACCCTACGGGGCTCTAAAAGGCCAGATCAAATTTTAGTGCCAAAATTGATTAATTTCCTTTGTATGTTAAACACATCTGAAGAATTTCATCAAAAATTTCATTAATTCAAGTTACTTTATGTTTCGAGTCCCTCCTCTCTCTCATCGAATCTTTTTCCTCCAACCTATCCTGTCTGCCTTCTCTCTTCGATTTTTGGACATTAAGACTCATTGGACAGTTACAGTTCAAAGTTTCCATGGACCTCAAACTTCATGTGATGCGAAATTTTTGGGAACGGCTGTAATGAGAATTGTTTCTAGTTAGACAGTCGGTTGTAATGGAATTTCGCATGCAATATGCGATATCGGCAAATGCTAGGTAGTTAGATTCAAGTCGAAACAATAAAGATAACATAAAATATAACCTTACCTAATGGTTTCGTAAAATACCTATAGAAATTCAGCATTGGCGTGAGGTGAATTTAGCACATCCACTAAAAACTTAACAGACTAGTGGTTCAGTGAACTGTAGACCCACCCTACGGGGATCTAAAAGGCCAGATCAAATTTTAGTGCCAAAATTGATTAATTTCCTTTGTATGTTAAACATATCTGAAGAATTTCATCAAAAATTTCATTAATTCAAGTTACTTTATGTTTCGAGTCCCTCCTCTCTCTCATCGAATCTTTTTCCTCCAGAATTTCGTGACGTAGATCGCTTTCTTTTTCAATTGAAGAAGATGAAATTCTGTTTCGTGTTAATATAGGCCGGGCGGCGCTTCGAACTCTTGACGTTCGCGCGCCTCCCGGCACGCTTGATCTGCACAATAGATCGCTTTCTTTTTCAATTGAAGAAGATGAAATTCTGTTTCCTGTTAATATAGGCCGGGCGGCGCTTCGAACTCTTGACGTTCGCGCGCCTCCCGGCACGCTTGATCTGCACAAGTTAAAACTTAGATTGTTCTAAACTTAGAAGAACTCACATGATTTTTCACTCTCTCTCTCTTTTGGGGGGCACAAGTTGAAAATGCTATCCAAATTTGATGAAGTTTTCGAAATATGGGGTACATAAAATATTTGGTCACTGCACCAAATGTGTCCACCCTGTACACAGCGCTGACCTTCCTCTGTGCGGAGAATGAATCAATCATAATAACGTCGTCAGAGTTCTGGATGAGTCACCTGGGATTGAGGTGTGACCGAGTGGTTAAGATTGACTTTTGACCCGGAGGGGCTGGGTTCAAAATTTCGTATTCTGGTCGAGGCGATTTTTTTTCTTCCTTTTTAAACCGCGTTTCTACTCCTATCTTCTTATTCACCTTTTCCCGTGTACCGACGGGGTCGGTGTTTTTCGTCAGCCTCTCAATCAGCCCTAACTAGGGTGATTGCTTTGGGCTGACATTTTGGTTTTGGCTACAAATTTTACGAGCGGATGCCCTTCGCACTCAACCTTTTGCTGTTTCTTTCTACTGCTATACGGTTTGTAAAAAGAACATGCAAAGATGTCCACTGCACATTGTCCACCATGAGTGGCCTATTCCAAGGACTTCATAAGGAACCCCACCGACAGACCGGAAGTCGAACCCGGGTCTCCCGACTGCCCGTCGGGCATCACCCTCCGTGCCTGGGCTACTAGAGTGACGTAATTGGTGTTTATTTTTATCATTCGCTTTATTCCCACAGGCTGAACTGTATGTATGTATCTCTATGTACACTATGGGTTGTTTATCGCCGTCAGAACGTATTTAAAAATATCTCACTTCTGAAAAAATAAAAAAGTAATAATAATAATAATCGTAAATAAACAAAACTTGAAAAAAAAAATAAAAAAAAAAAATCCAAAATGTGACGTGCTTTCCCTGAGATTTCATTTTTCTTTTTAATATATTTCTTTATATTTTTACTTATTATTATTTTGAAATTTCATTCAGATGTGTGAGTGTATTTTTTCCTCCGATATATTCAGTTGACATAGTGTTGAGTCAGGTCGCCAGGTCGGTTACATGTTTCGTGTGTTTTTTCCAAAGGTGAATATTGAGTGTTTTTTGTCCGGTTTTGGTTGTGTGATATCCGGTTGGAAGCGCTTCGGTTGGGTGGAAGAGCTCATGTGAGAATTCTGCCTTTAAAGGCTCAAGAAATGTTAGAGAAGGATCTGAATTTGAACAACAATTTAAAAAATAAAATAAACAAAAATAATATGTATTAAAAATAGAGGTGGAATCAAATTCCTGCACGTAGTTCTTTTTAAAATAACCTAATCTTTCTGATTCAAAATAGGTATGTAGTAGTAAATTAATCATACTATTTAATTAATTATCAAAAATTGTTCTCAGTAAAATAAATAATATTTTATTTATTCATTAGATAGAAATTGATTACAATTGGATGAAAGGTTTTGAGTATCCTGCCAATGGCCTGCCATTAAATCGTCTCCTCTCTACTATCTAATTATTCATATTATTGTTTCGCGCAAACTGATTTTTTAAACAAACCCCTGGTTTGCAATGTTTCCTATAACATACTTTTATTTACTTATTTATTTTTGTTTTAATTGTTTAGATTTCTTTCCTCATTAAAAAGAAAGTTTATAAATAATAATTGATAGAATAGTAGGTACCTATGTAAGTATAAAAAGGAAAGAAAAAAGTGACAAAATAGTCACAAAACTAACCTAGAACACGAAGAAGAAGAAAAAGAAAAAGAAGAACATGAAGAAGAAGAAGAAGAAGAAGAAGAAGAAGAAGAAGAAGAAGAAGACGAAGAAGATAACAACGATGATACACATCCGCATTTACTGCCCCATAAATCTGTCGACATTGAGAGTGTAGGCTTTAGATAGGCTTCGTTTTCCGAATGTGCGGAGGCATTTGACCTTACGGGCCCCTCAGGTTGAAAAAAATGGGGATGGGTGAGTGTACCTACTCACCTGTTTAATTTATAAAGAGATGGGTGAGTACACTCATCTCTTATTCTATAAAGAGAATGGCCTTCATAAGGGCCTTTCTCGAATGGTCATTGGATAATCCGATGGTTAAGTTAGCATAGTAGTAGATTCCTAGTAGCTTAACCCATCCTTTAGGGCTGTTCGCCCCTACACCTAAGCCTCGGAGTGGGCCTTTTGTGTTTGGAGTTAAGCTGCTATCCCTGGGCCTTGATGGAACCTCTAAGCACCCTCACTGGTATATTTCAATCTCCTCAGTTTCTCTAAAACTCACCTGCAGCAGCTCTAGAAAGTCCGCACAATCAGGTTTATGCCAGAGAAATCTGTGAGTCCATATATTATTCCATTAAGAGGATACCAAGAGGTGCCATCTAGGCCAGAGAGCTCGCTCAGGGGTCTAATGAGAGATATCTAGTGGCGTAGCGTGGTCTAAAGTCAACTGTAAGGCGTGTAGGGCACTAATTTCCATCACCATGCACATTACTACATAAGTCATGCACATGCTTCTTCATAAATATTTAAAGTCAATATTTAAGGGTAGCGGTCAAACTTTCTTGACTTGGCGGGGCGGAGCGCTACCGCGCTCCTTAATTTGAGTAAATTTTGAGTGTATGGCCGCCGTACACGCCCTACATGGACGCTACGCCACTGTCTTTCCTAATTCATGAGACCTTGGTTAGACTGCTGGGATAAAAGGACTTTTCAGTCCTAACCCAGCAGGATAAACAAGGTATATTCTACTGCCTTAGGTGGTTAGGTGGTAGAGAATGCCTCCGGTGTTAACCTCGCCTCGTGGTTACCTCAAAACTACTCAAGAGTTTATTACTATCACTATTACTAAAATTAATGTGACATTCAATATCTACTTTTTTTTTTTTTTTTAATAAGTTTCCATTTATATTTCATCGACAAAAAACTCAAAACATACATTTTTCATATAAATGGTATACCCACCCGTATAAGCAGAGCTTGTGCCACGGATGGGGAAAGGTACTTAGGTACCTACATTGTTTTTTTCCCTCTTGGTTGTGGTTTTGCAGGAGAAATTTTCGCATGTGGCAATTCTTCCAATTCTAGTGGTCTATCAGTTGATCTCATCATATTGGATACCTACCTATAGTTGGTTGATACATATGTATAGTTGATATAGTGGAGTCCTCTGTTATTAAATTTCCCCACAGATCAATATCACCAATCTCTACACAATCTAGGTACACATATTTCCTTTATGACTCTGAAAATAGTACAACCCGTTTAAAGATGTGTGTCTAAAGTGGCGCCATCATGTCTCGGCCACCATCTTGGAATGTCCCGTTTATTGTCTTGGAAAGTCCCGGTTACTGTCACGGAAAGTCCCGGTTATCCCGGTATAAGCATTCAAACATTGCCAAGTCTGAAAAAGACGTGGTAGTTTTGAAAAGTGCATGGCCTGTTAGTAGGTAGAGGAGGTATTTAAATAGGTAATACCCAGAATTACTGGATATACTAGGTACATTGTAGTACCGAACACATACAAACTAGACATGCTACAATACGAGTAAGTTTATCTAGCTCTAGGCTGTATCAGTTGTAATTGGCATACTGAAGTTGTAATTGTCATACTGAAGTTGTAATTGTCATACTGAAGTTGTAATTGTCATACTGAAGTCCGCCACTCACGATGAGTTCTATCGCAAGCGATGGACTAATGCGATCCGAATGAGATGAAATGATAAAAAATAAAATTGAAAATTTATTTCCATCAGATCATCGATAAGTTCGACTGTTAATCCCAACAGTCGAGCTTATCGGATAGAAATTCTCCACTCACGATTCTACATTGGAAGCGTAGTCGCTTGAAAAACCAAACCAATATGAAAATGAGACTCTCTATCATTTTCTTGAGCCAATAATTTCAAAAATAAGTTCCTGGCTTCAAAGTTTTCTTTTTTTTTTCGAGGAAATTTTGTGCTGTTACCCCAGGAAAAGAGAACTCGTTCTTTTCGTCTGCATTCCAGACGATATCATGTTTCCTTTTTTCTAAGACACGGTACACTTTCTTAGACATGCCTGTTCTAATGCTCTCCAGTAGTGATGTTCGATCTCGAGTAAAAGATCGATTTTTTGAATCGATTCGAATCGGAAGGCTAAAAATCGATCTCACCTAAAGAATCGATCTCAAGAAAATCGATCTTCGATCTTTCATGCACTTGGTGTTTTGTGACTTTTGTGTGAAAAACTCAAAAACATGAAAAAGACACAACAGACAAAATCAAATTGCGATTGATTGATTGATTGATTGATTGAATCAATTAGCTTGCGAAAACGAAATGCGAGTTTTGAATATTCGCGCACTCACAATGCTCATATTAAAAAATGCATCTATCTTCAGATGGGAACGTGTTCGGTGGGAAAATCGCTTTTTTTGGCGGGGGATTTTTTTATTCCTCTTAAAAAAAAAGATCGAAGTCTCGATCTCTCTTCAAATTTCGATTAATCGATCTCGATTCAAGGGCAAAAGATCGATTCAAAAACCGATCACAAATAACAAAGAGGCTATTGGCAATAGCACATTGAAAGCAATAGATCTCAAGGGATCACTGAAGTTGAACAACGATGCGCGTGGTTAGTATCCGGATGGGTGACCATCTGGGCAATAGCGTGCTGCTGGATTTTCCCGGCCCCACTCAGGCTGGGTGAAGTTAATGTGAGTAAGCCGGCAACTTGTCGCCAAATGGCGGGTAAAACCTAGGAATTTTAATTGTGTTGAGCATAAATACTTGTCACAAATGTCGTTCCCTGCTTAATGCACTACGCTAAAGTATATGTCTTGACTTGGACTCGAACCACCAACCTCCAGGTCCGAACTCCAGTCACGCTTAGACCGGCTGACAATCCTAGGTCTCAAGCTTTTTCAGCCGCACACGTGAAGGTGGTATGACAGATCTGGGTCTTTGAGACCGCAGTCTGTCAGATGGTCTGAACGTTAGTGGCGGACATAACGGGGTTGTCGTTTATCGTCATACTGTCTTTTTGTATATGTATAGGTATCCTAGCTGTCTGAATAGGCAAATGGTTATACAACGATTCCATCGCCCAATATCCGCTGTCGACTTCCAGCTTTCGGTGCACCGTGTTGTTTTTCATATTTTACGAGCCATAGCCAGGACATGCATGAAGTCCTGTGGTCACCGATCACTGGACTGTGAGGCGAGTACTGCTAACCATGAAGCCATCATATAGGCTAGTCTTAGCCATAGTAAGATACTGAAGATAAAATTCTTAAGGCTGGTCGGACATGGCTTGAATTATCGTAGAAATAAATAAACCTATAAATTGGCGTAATCGACCTGGTATTCCAGTGTTAAAACCCTTTATTCGAAAAAAAAAATCTGGTGTGAACATCACACGACTTTCCTTATCCTATTGAATGATGCTTATTTGAGTGTTCTTTTACCCTAACTTTTATCATCTGGGCAATAGCGTGCTGCTGGATTTTCCCGGTCCCACTCAGGCTGGGTGAGGTTAATGTGAGTAAGCCGGCAACTTGTCGCCAAATGGTGGGTAAAACCTAGGAATTTTAATTGTGTTGAGCATAAATGCTTGTCACAAATGTCGTTCCCTGCTTAATGCACTACGCTAAAGTATATGTCTTGACTTGGACTCGAACCACCAACCTCCAGGTCCGAAGTCCACTACGCTAACAACTGCACCACTGAGGTTGGTTGGTGGGTAAAACCTCCGTCATTGTTAAAAATCTCACGGTGGTTTTCACCAAACTTCTTTCCAGCCTCAAACAGCCCGTTTGCTTAACAGCCCTGTTAAGCCAGTACAAATTAAATGGAACTTAACAGGCTGTTAGCTCAACAGGAGTTTAAAGGACTGAATAAATATTGGTGAAATCCAACATCAGCTGTTATACAGTGACGCTAAACCCATTCAAAAACAAACAGAGTCCATTAGCTAATCGGAGGAATTGGCGTTAGTGCTGATGATGATGATTGTGAAACAACCTAGATGCATTTCAGAGTTATGTTCCTAGCAGGAACTTTAAGAATAGACCTGGGCCTTAAAGAGGACACAGGACGTGTATTAGGTACATTAATTTGTATCAGAAGTATCTTCTTGAAACCTTATTCGAGTAGGTTTATTTGAACCTTTAGAACTAGGGGTTTTCTCAGGAGATGGACTAGGACTTTCACATGAATTTGAACTCTTTAAAATATGTTCCCTGTTACGTTGATAAGTTACATATACAGTGACGCTAAACCCATTAAAAAAACAAACAGAGTCCATTAGCTAATCGGAGGAATTGGCGTTAGTGCTGATGATGATGATTGTGAAACAACCTAGATGCATTTCAGAGAGATAACAAATCAGCAGTAATAAAACGCACAGTCACAACAAATTCCATGGATTCAATAAAATAATAATAATAATTATAATAATAGTAGCTAATAATAATGATAAATACCTATGATAAAAAATAAACACCCTTGACGCCTACAAGCCAGCAGTAAAAATATGACGTGAAATAAACAGGTCATAAGAATATATTTATATTGGGAGTACCTAATATGATGAAAAACAGGTCATATTATAGTGATGCTTATCAGTTATTATATCAGCTTACAAACCGAGTAGTTATGCAGTATGCAGGTAAAATAATAATTAATGGAAAAAAAACTTCCTATATGGAATTTTGAAATTTTAGAAGGAGTTTTGTCACATCCACCAAAATTTTCCCTCCTTTTGCAAATCCCAAACTCAGATGAGTTGGGCTCAAATGTTCGTTGACTTTAATTTGGAAACTTTAGGGGAATTTGACACATCCACCATTTTTTCCCTCCTTGGAAATCCCAAACTCAAACTGGGTTGGGCTAAAATCTTCGTTGATCTACAGAAGATCTTTATTGAATTTTGAAATTTTAGGGGAATTTGTCACATCCACCAAAACTATTTTTCCCTTGAAAAAATCCCAAACTTAAGACGACGCGACATCCGAAGGACGCTACACGCCGCACCGCTGTACTGGGGACACTCTGGGCAGATTAGCTATTCGATACTCCATTGGTTTTTACTTTCAAAGAATTATCGCCTGCAGTCCAAATGATAACTCGCTATAGTAGTAAAATAGACATGTTGGAGAAGTTGGCACAATCCTCCAAACCGGTTTCCAGCAGCATCCAGGTATCTAGACAGGAAATTCCCAGAATAGATAACATAACTTACCAGTATAATTTTATTATTATTTTCAAGACAGACATACTTGTAACTTGCAACGTACTTAAGTAAATGCAGTTTCTTTGTGTTATTATGTCACAACTTTGGTACTCACTGCAGCATTGTAGGATTTTCCCAATATCTCAATAATCCTCCGTTGTCTATGTAGGTAGTTATTGTTATATCTATGTAATAATATGTAGATATGATTACTTTTAGTATAATTTTATTATCATTTTCAAGAAAAACATACTCATAACTTGCAACGTACTTAAGTAGTTAAGGACTTAAATTCCATGTCTGTCTGACTGTTAGTCTGTTTCTACATACATGACAGGAAATTCCCAGAATAGATAACATGACTTATAGGTATAAACATAACTAGTACAAATTTTATCACCGTTGTCTATGTAGTTATTGTTATATCTATGTAATAATATGTAGATATGATTACTTTTAGTATAATTTTATTATCATTTTCAAGACAAACATACTCGTAACTTGCAACGTACTTAAGTAGTTAAGGACTTAAATTCCATGTCTGTCTGACTGTTAGTCTGTTTCTACATACATATTATGTAGAGGGGGGTTGGAGTTTGGTGCTGACAGTTATTAGCAGGTATTTGGCAGAATCTTACCTCTAAACTGACAGTCCAAGTCTCTAAATAAAGCACTACTTGTGTATACTTATACTAACTTACACCTATATCTACTTTGCAGAATCTGTTTTCTATTAAAATAAACTTACATTTTTTAGCATTTTGCCTCTACTGGTTGTGAGTTTACTCCTCATACTTTTTAGTAGCTCAATTGTTAGCTTGGTGTCCAACTGTCCACTGGTAAAAGAACTGTTTATTGGACTGCACAGTCATTGACTGAGTAGCCCACTGAAAAAGAGATTCTTTTTTTAACTCACTCACTTTTATCGTACCGAAAGCGAAGAGAGAAGGAAGACAGGATAGGAGAAAGCCAGCCGTTCAGAAAACGAACATTATTCGTTCAGGATAAAATCCGCCCCCGGTGTCCAACTGTCCACTGGCAAAAGAACTGTTTATTGGACTGCACAGTCATTGACTGAGTAGCCCACTGAAAATGAGACTTTTTTTATAAATATATAACTCACTCACTTTTATCGTCCCGAAAGCGAAGAGAGAAGGAAGACAGGATAGGAGAAAGCCAGCCGTTCCGAGAACGAACATTATTCGTTCAGGATGACATCCCCCCCGGGTGTTAATCGAACCCGCGGCCAGGGCTTACAAGGCAGACACGCTACCAGCCAAGCTAACTAAGCTGGCACCCAAGATCATTCTGTCATATTGCAGTACAAGGTCTCACATTTATGACAGATATTTTGCGTTAGGTAACACACTTATTCTCAAAGCTCCAGGGCTCGTAATGCACTTAGCCGACTTCGCCACATAAGTTTAATGACACAACTATTTTTTTCCAAGGAATTTAACGTCACTCTGTTACTGCCAAGGTATTTAGTGCCGGTAAACTCACTAGTTTAGATTTTAGATCTACTTTAGGTTCAACTCTCAGTGACAATCGCTGGAGGGTCATTGGCAGTTATTTATGGTTCTACCCGGGTCCACAGTCAGCTATCAACTTAGATGACAACAGAACTTAGCTGGTAGGCAAAGTCGTATTTTGCTTACCGAATATCCCCTCTTCTCAAGCTATCACACCAAAAGAGGGGTAACGAGCTTCAAAAGAAAGAAAATTGCGAAAGGAAAATACGTCTATGCTATAGCCGCTGTGCGTCTTAGTGTTAGCACATGTTTAATAAGTAATTGACAGTTATACCTAGTAGGGGACAGTTACACATAGGTACCTCAGTAAGAGACAGTAATAAAATCGCCAGGATTGAGTCCGACGATGTGATTGGTTGATGGGTGATTGGACCATAAGCATAAAACCGCAGAATTAAACCAAGGTGAACGTAATCCCTGTCTCTTATCACAGGAGATCGATCTTGGGAACTCGTGATGAAATTGACCAACATTATAGGCAATGTAAATTTCAAGAATGACATAAACATCAAAAGTATTGTGAATTTCAAGCTCAGGGTGTACCTATACCTCTAACTTCTACAGAAGTAGGTGAGTATAACGTAAATTACTTAAATCACTGAAACGATTTAAATGAGATTTTTTTTACAGAGGGTGATTGGGTCGCGGTCGTAATTAGGATTTACAGTTGGCTTTGGTCTGACAACTCGGTCAGGGGCGATCTGGGGATGGCCAACTTGATCCATCGAGAGGTACCCATCAGCAACCCTGGAGGGTCCCCATATCATATAGAACTGGCCGACCCCATAGAACTGGGATAAGGTTTAGTGAAAGAAGAAGAAGAAGAGGTCGTCTGGAAACCAAAACCCAAGAAAATTTGAAAATGATAGAGAGCCTGTAGAGAAGACTCATTTTCACAGGTTACGTTTTTCAGGCACTATGCTCTGTTAAAACTCTTTTTTTTATTATCAAAAATTGTTCTTAGTAAAATATTATATTTTATTTATTCATTAGATAGAAATTGATTACAATTGGATGAAAGGTTTTGAGTATCCTGCCATTAAATCGTCTCCTCTCTACTATCTAATTATTCATACTATTGTTTCGCGCAAACTGATTTTTTAAACAAACCCCTGGTTTGCAATGTTTCCTATAACATACTTTTTACTTATTTATTTTTGTTTTAATTGTTTAGATTTCTTTCCTCATTAAAAAGAAAATTTATAAATAATAATTGATAGAATAGTAGGTACCTATGTAAGTATAAAAAGGAAAGAAAAAAGTGACAAAATAGTCACAAAACTAACCAAATTGTATGTTGAATAACTGTTTGGCCAACACGGCTTGTTTACATTTCGGATTACACTCTTCTATTGGTTCCTGCCTCCAGTTTGACAGACACCTCAAAGTAAGTTATTGTCTACTGTGTGTCCTCTTTCACTCTTTCCTAATTCATGAGACCTTGGTTAGACTGCTGGGATAAAAGGACTTTTCAGTCCTATCCCAGCAGGATAAACAAGGTATATTCTACTGCCTTAGGTGGTTAGGTGGTAGAGAATGCCTCCGGTGTTAACCTCGCCTAGTGGTTACCTCAAGACTACTCAAGAGTTTATTACTATCACTACTACTAAACTTAATGTGACATTCAATATCTACTTAGGTACCTACATTGTTTTTTTCCTCTTGGTTGTGGTTTTGCAGGAGAAATTTTCGCATGTGGCAATTCTTCCAATTCTAGTGGTCTATCAGTTGATCTCATCATATTGGATACCTATAGTTAGTTGATATGTATAGTTGATATAGTGGAGTCCTCTGTTATTAAATTTCCCCACAGATCAATATCACCAATCTCTACACAATCTACACATGTTTCGCAATTCGCACACTTTTACTTTTTGCTAACTTCTGCTACAATTGCTACCATGATGGCTACAATACTCATGGATAGATGATCTGAAAGTTACGCTGCTTAAAAGCGTGTTAACACGCAATGTGAGATGTGTTATGCCCGTAGCATGTCACACCCTCGGGTCTACAATTTTATTTCATTTGCATCTACAATGTCCTATGGTTCTACAGCCTCATTCGGGTCTGCAGCTTCAAAAAAAGGCTCTTGTAGATCTACAGAATATAATTGAGGAGCTGGGTGCAAAAAGGGCAATAAATGAAAATCATCAAACTGAGATTTTTAACTTTAAAGTTTTCGAAATATGACGTGAAATAAACAGGTCATAAGAATATTTATATTGGGAGTATACCTGTGATGAAAAACAGGTCATAATTATTATACCTAGTGATGCTTATCAGTTATATCAGCTTACAAACCGAGTAGTTATGCAGTATGCAGGTAAAATAATAATTTAAAAAAAAAAAACTTCAATATTTAATCGCCTGTAAAAAAAAACACCTCAGCAAAATTCTTGGCGTTTGCAATCCACCTTATCAGCAGAGTTATCACACGATAGGTGTGCAAATCAAAATGTATCATTTTGTGGTATCAAATGTGGTTCGGACTATGTGGTATCAAATATGACTGACGTGGCACTCAAAGTGTTGGCGAAAATGGCACACTGATAACGCCGCCACAAGTAGCTTAGTTAGGTGTTATTTATCATTAGATAACGAATTGCAACTAGGGAAGTACTGAGAGGTACCTACCTAGTAGTTTTTAGTCCGTCCTTCCTTTATTATTACCTACTAATACAAGCTGGGTCCGTCCCTCCGGGAATTTTTTAGCCCGTAGTTTATTCGATCGTGGTTAAAAAATACCTAAGTACCTACCTAATTTGTTTAATATTCAGTTTATTATCATTCTTGATTTGACTTTTTGATTTTACTTTCATGTAATGATTTAAAATCAATATTACCTACTAATAATAAAAGGTATAGTAGACGGACTATTGTATTCGCTTCGGTGTCGGTCTGTCCGTCAGTCAGTCTGTCTGTCCCCATAGAAGGACTTATCCAAACCTGGTCGACCTATATATCAAATTAAAGGTCTTTTTACCAGGAGATTTTTCATCAAAATCCTTGAAAAGTTTGTTACCAAAAACGCTGTAACTCATCGAAAAAAAAGGTTATCACTGCAGTTCAAACGCTGGAAGATAGAGCGCACCACGTTCTATTAAAAAAAAAAAAACCGTTTTACTCAAAAAGGGCAAAAAATCAATATTTCCCTTTTTGCACCCAGCTCCTCAATTTGTTCAGCCTCTCCAAATAGATAAAAAAACCGTTTTACTCAAAAAGGGCAAAAAATCAATATTTCCCTTTTTGCACCCAGCTCCTCAATTTGTTCAGCCTCTCCAAATAGGACGGAAAGCTCGACTACTGTTCATTAACTTCTGGATGTTTTCGTGTTTCTGCGCTTGCGCGAAATATTCGGTTCTACATGTAATAAGCTAGGGTGTAAACAGAATTGATCCTTTAAAGGGAAAAATCCTTTTTTTAATCAGTGGATGTGACAGATTCACCTTTTCTAAGACACGGTACACTTTCTTAGACATGCCCGTTCTAATGCTCTCCAGTAGTGATGTTCGATCTCGAGTAAAAGATCGATTTTTTGAATCGATTCGAATCGGAAGGCTAAAAATCGATCCGTCAGATCGATCTCACCTAAAGAATCGATCTCAAGAAAATCGATCTTCGATCTTTCATGCACTTGGTGTTTTGTGACTTTTGTGTGAAAAACTCAAAAACATGAAAAAGACACAACAGACAAAATCAAATTGCGATTGATTGATTGATTCATTGAATCAATTAGCTTGCGAAAACGAAATGCGAGATGCGAGTTTTGAATATTCGCGCGCTCACAATGCTCATATTAAAAAATGCATCTATCTTCAGATGGGAACGTGTTCGGTGGGAAAATCGGTTTTTTTGGCGGGGGATTTTTTTATTCCTCTTAAAAAAAAAAGAAAAGATCGAAGTCTCGATCTCTCTTCAAATTTCGATTAATCGATCTCGATTCAAGGGCAAAAGATCGATTCAAAAACCGATCGATTTTTTGCAAAAAAATCGATCCTCCAGTCACGCTTAGACCGGCTGACAATCCTAGGTCTCAAGCTTTTTCAGCCGCACACGTGAAGGTGGTATGACAGATCTGGGTCTTTGAGACCGCAGTCTGTCAGATGGTCTGAACGTTAGTGGCGGACATAACGGGGTTGTCGTTTATCGTCATACTGTCTTTTTGTATATGTATAGGTATCCTAGCTGTCTGAATAGGCAAATGGTTATACAACGATTCCATCGCCCAATATCCGCTGTCGACTTCCAGCTTTCGGTGCACCGTGTTGTTTTTCATATTTTACGAGCCATAGCCAGGACATGCATGAAGTCCTGTGGTCACCGATCACTGGACTGTGAGGCGAGTACTGCTAACCATGAAGCCATCATATAGGCTAGTCTTAGCCATAGTAAGATACTGAAGATAAAATTCTTAAGGCTGGTCGGACATGGCTTGAATTATCGTAGAAATAAATAAACCTAAAATTGGCGTAATCGACCTGGTATTCCAGTGTTAAAACCCTTTATTCGAAAAAAAAAATCTGGTGTGAAATCAGACGGTCTGAACGTGAGTGGCGGACGTTATGTCCGGGGTTGTCGTTTATCGTCATACTGTCTTTTTGTATATATCCTATAGCTGTCTGAATAGGCAAACGTTTTTACAACGATTCCATCGCCAAATATCCGCTGTCGACTTCCAGCTTTCGGTGCACCGTGTTGTTTTTCATATTTTACGAGCCATAGCCAGGACATGCATGAAGTCCTGTGGTCACCGATCACTGGACTGTGAGGCGAGTACTGCTAACCATGAAGCCATCATATAGGCTAGTCTTAGCCATAGCAAGATACTGAAGATAAAATTCTTAAGGCTGGTCGGACATGGCTTGAATTATCGTAGAAATAAATAAACCTAAAATTGGCGTAATCGACCTGGTATTCCAGTGTTAAAACGCTTTATTCGAAAAAAAAAACCTATATTTGATGGCAATTTGGAGGCAAGATATAGGTACTATGTACCTACACATGTGGTGCCGTCGATTGTAGCACGTTGAATGTACCTACTAGTCCCGATGGATCACTGAGGTTAAAGCAACGTTGCGCGTGGTTGGTAATTTGCTATCCAGATGGGTGATCACCCGGGCAACCGCATGCTCCTCTCAGGCTGGGTCATATCTCAATATGATTTCATTTTGAGCCCTGTGAGCGAATGCCTTCGCTACACACTCATCTAAATTATAACTATATTTGATGGCAATTTGGAGGCAAGATATAGGTACTATGTACCTACATATGTGGTGCCGTCGATTGTAGCACGTTGAATGTACCTACTAGTCCCGATGGATCACTGAGGTTAAAGCAACGTTGCGTGTGGTTGGTAATTTGCTATATCCAGATGGGTGATCACCCGGGCAACCGCGTGCTACTGGCTTTTTCCTCTCAGGCTGGGTCATATCTCAATATGATTTCATTTTGAGCCCTGTGAGCGAATGCCTTCGCTACACACTCATCTAAATTATAACCAAGAACCATGTAGCTTAACACCTCGCCATGACTATCAAACAAGAAAACACTGGTCATTGACTAAAAACATTAAACTTCTCAGTGAGTGGTTTTATGACTCTAAAATTAGTACAACCCGTTTAAAGATGTGTGTCTAAAGTGGCGCCATCAGGTCTCGGCCACCATCTTGGAATGTCCCGTTTATTGTCTTGGAAAGTCCCGGTTACTGTCACGGAAAGTCCCGGTTATCCCGGTATAAGATGTTGTTTACGTTCCGTCACATCAAATAGATTCTTCACTCACGCCTGAAGGCCCTTAGGGTTATCGTGACTCAAACTTCTTGCGTTTCACTTCGGATACTACGTGCCGTTTTGCGATTTGTTTTTTCCGCTCAAAATTCGTCACCCGAAAGTCGTGGGCTTAATGTACTCTCCCCCGTAATCTATTTTCGAAATGAAAAAGAAGAAGAAGAAGGTCAGTAGAAAAAAAATGATGGAAAAGAAGACGAAAAAGAACATCAATAACAAGAAGAAGAAGACGGTGGCTAAGACGAAAAAGAAGAAAAGGACGAGGAGGAGCAAGAAAATGATGAAGATGGAGAAGAAGGTGGTGAAAAAAGAAGAAGAAGAAGAAGAAGAAGAAGAAGAAGGTCAGTAGAAAAAAAAATGATGGAAAAGAAGACGAAAAAGAACATCAATAACAAGAAGAAGACGGTGGCTAAGACGAAAAAGAAGAAAAGGACGAGGAGGAGCAAGAAAATGATGAAGATGGAGAAGAAGGTGGTGAAAAAGACAAATAAGATCAAGAAGAAGACGAAGAAGAAGAAGAAGAAGAAGGAGGAGGAGGAGAAGAAGGAGTAGAAGACGGCGATGAAGATGAAAAAGAATAGGAGGAAGATGATGAGAGAGAAGAAGAGGAAGAACCTACTAATAATAAAAGGTATAGTAGACGGACTATTGTATTCGCTTCGGTGTCGGTCTGTCCCCATAGAAGGACTTATCCAAACCTGGTCGACCTATATATCAAATGGTGGTGCAAATTTTGTCCAGAAAACCATAAAGCCAAAAAACCAAAAAAACTGGTTTTTGCGGGATTTTTTTTCACATTTTCTCCCCGGAGGGACGGACCCTGCTTGTTACTTTCTGTTTTATTTTATTAATTTGTATTTATTAACCCGAGTATTAAAAAAAAGTTATAAATAATTTCTGCACTCATTTTCTGATTTCGATGACGTTGCTGTTTTTGGTGAGATGAGTTTTTCTTTGAAACAAATTATATCTAATTATTATTTTTATTACTTATTTATTTGATATGCAAAATATGCATATATGAATCCATAAAAACTTATCTGTAGGTACCTACAGTCTTATTTGTCCGGATGGTCAGCGGTCACATTTGTATTTTAAGTATTTAGGTTTATGTGCTTTTATTTGGACATGGAAGAAATACCTAACACTTTAAACTATGAATTAAGGTTTTGTTAAGCGTTATGGCACTTCGCCTTGTGATCGCTAGATCGCGAGTTCGTTTCCCGCTCGGGGTGAACTTTATCCTAAATAGATGTTCTCGGAACGGCTGGCTTTCTCCTATCCTGTCTTCCTTCTCTCTTCCTTTCGGGAGAAGAAGACCTTAGCAGTTAGAGTTCCCTCTGTCAAACCTCTTTTTTTTACTATTTCCCGGATCTGAAATAATCCTATCTCTTTAGTCAAAAACACACCAAACTCTCAGATAAATAGGCAGATTGATCGGCTTGGTAATGAACTACGAACTCCCACTCATTTCTCTAAACACTTAAATATTAATACCCACGAGTATATTAAGAAATCAAACCTCTTTTTTTTACTATTTCCCGGATCTGAAATAATCCTATCTTTTTAGTCAAAAACACACCAAACTCTCAGATAAATGGGCAGATTGATCGGCTTGGTAATGAACTACGAACTCCCACTCATTTCTCTAAACACTTAAATATTAATACCCACGAGTATATTAAGAATAGAAATCCCCTCATCCATACAACGGGCAAACAGAGACAACATGAAGATAAATTTAAAATGAAGAGTTGTCTTCAAGAGGGTTCGAGCCCTACTTGAAGACGAAATTTGTTTTTAAGTAAAACTGTAAAAATGTTTTGAACTTTTTTTGATCCATTGGAAAGTATTGGTAGAGATTTACAAACAACTATTGTAGGATCGTGATGAATAATGGGAATATCAACAGATATTTTATACTCAGTTATACGTATTTGAGAATTTGACATACTATTACAGCTACAGGGATTAGGTTAGGTGGTAGAGAACTCCTCCTGCGTGCAGCGTTGAACTCGCCTGGTGGTTACCTTTCACTCAAGAGTCTATCATCATTATTATTATTATTATTAGAATATTAGATGTCTACATTTAATTACTTTTGCAGCAAATTTTAACATTCCACATTAGAAAAGCTGTTTTACCGATATTATTATTAGAATATTAGATGTCTACATTTAATTACTTTTGCAGCAAATTTTAACATTCCACATTAGAAAAGCTGTTTTACCGAAAAGGGGCCAAAGCAGGGTGAGGTCCCTCTTTCATCAAAGTCTCCAACTAACCGTGTCGAACAGCGTTGAAGGCTGAAGAACTCAGAGTGTAAATAAATTTGAAAAAAATATTTCGAGTATATCTAAAAAGAAAGAAAGAAAGAAGATGAAGAAGAAGAAGAAGAAGAAGAAAACTGTTGAATTTGAATGTTTTGTTGAATATCTTCGGCGTTTGAACGCACTTTTTTCTATAAATAAAAACAACTGTTGAATTTGAATGTTTTGTTGAAGATCTTCGGCGTTTGAACGCACTTTTTTCTATAAATAAAAACATCAGAATGTTGTTTATCTTATTCTTGCTTTATATTGAAATCAACGTTCGAATTGAAGAGGTGAAAAAATTATGCAAACAAAAAAGAAATAGAGAAATACATACTCTTATATTCTTCTTTAGGTACTTATTCGAACGTAGGACTGAGGCTCCAGCCTCCAGATAAAGTGCTAGTGACCTAGATCCTTGAATGAACTCCTAAAATTCTTCATTTGATCAAAATTATCCTTATTCGAATGAAGGACTGAGGCTCCAGCCTCCAGATAAAGTGCTAGTGACCTAGATCCTTGAATGAACTCCTAAAATTCTTCATTTGATCAAAATTATCAAAAATAAATCAAAATGATGTCAACATGTTAATTTAGTTTAATAAATAGTAATTTGTACAACTATTTTCGATCAATGACATGATGGAAATCATTTTTTAATATTGTTTCTTTTTGTTTCTTGTTCACAGACTGTCAAGAACTCTTCAGCCAATCCAAATAGAAGACTTCATCAGTCAAGGACAGAACTTGAGGTGACAACTTACACCATGAGTCACAAGGAGAATGGCGGCTCACCAGAAATCAACAACAACAAAACATCTCAGCAGACGCCGAAGAAACCGAAAACGAGTTTAATAAACAAACTGTTCAAGCGGAAGAAACCAACGAAAGCAAACGTTACGTCAAGCAGTTCCACCGATAGCGAAAGCGAAGACCAAAGCAAACACTATCGATTCTTCTCAAAGCGAAAATCAAAACGGAAATCCACAGGAGTGAAGAATGTAACAGAGAAGTTCGACCATGTAGTTATAAGTCCCGAACGAAAAGTGCAACTATCACCGCATACTAGTCCGTACCAAGTTAGACAGATTAATGCTAGGTTAAAACAAGAAACCATCAGCGCTGATAATACACATCAGAGTCAGGAGCATTTGTACATAAACACAACGGATATACAACCGTGGTCACCACATCACAATAGTAACGTGTCCAGGGATGATATTCTTAGAGGTATTGCAAACGAGCAGGAATATTTGAGGCGACTGAAAATGTCCCAAAGAAGAATTCCAAATGAAGTTATCCATAAGAAATCAAACGACGTAAATTCTAGTGTCAAAAGAAGTAACAGTGGCAGAGGTGTGAGGAAAGATGTCCCTATGATGGATCCTAATAGTCAAGTTGCTAGGTTTGAATTTAACAAGAGAAACCGAAGTTCTCAATCCCCTCATCGTACTAATGAAGTACTGCAATCAATCAACAATAGAATGCACTACAGGAGTGACGATAATATTTCCAGAACATATGAGAACAGTGCTATGTTTGATCATCTCAATGGAAATCTCAGTTCTCCATCAGCGCGAAGGTCACGTAAACATCTGAGTGATGATGATAACATATCTTTACGTCGGAGAACTGAAACGAACAGTTCAAATGAAAATCTTCATACGAATTCTCTGTCAAGGAGAACACGAGCAGCTAGAAATGAAAGATATTACAAGCGACTCTCCCGAGATCATGAGATGGAAAAACTAGTCCTACCTCTGAGTCCGAAAAACAAGCATAAAGTTCTCCAACAAACCAATTCATTACCAATAGCGGCACCGAATGCAACAACGAAAAACAACTATGCACCGCGATATCCGAATTTCCAAAAAATAAATCAACCTTATTACAATATGAACTCAACCTATCCAATACCTCAATCTGTTGGTAATAGCTCAAGAGTGTCATCATCAAGTAGTTTAAATAGGACAGTGAACGTACCAAATCCACCTAGGAATGCAGTAGTCCCTCGTTCTAGATTATCATCATCCAGTACCTCAAGTTATCCACAGAACTCTACATATCCTCCACAACAAAATCCAAACTTGTCTCGAATGTCTTCATCAAGTACATTGAGTCACGCTACCAACCCTAACTATCCAACCTTCCCTCCTACTGATATGAGACTAGTTCATGGCATTCCATACAAAAGTGTATCCTATGAAAGCAACATAAACAATAATGCTTCGAGGCCAGTCAGTACCAGAGATGTCAAAAGCATGTCATTTGACAACATTAATCAACATCACGGAAGTGGGCCAAGAAAAATTCCACCTTGCCCACCGCCAAGAAACCCAAACAGGAAGACCATAGCAATTTATGAAGCTCCAAACAGTATAGTACAAAGTAACCAGAAGAGATACTCTTCACACCATCCATATGATTATAACACCGACTCCAGTAACTTATACCAAAATGATGGCATTTCCAGGACACCATACAATGAAGCTTACACCGGTGAAAGGGCGTATCTCATCAAACAAGCATATCCTAATCATGTAATATACACTTCAAACCCGTCGGAGAACTTTATCAGAAATGAAATGTCTCAATACAATGTAAAACCAGTGCCAGCGGAAGAATTAATCCAACAAACCCCTATTCGAAACCAACCCAACCAAACATACTTTCATCATAAAGACAATTCTCAAATAGGAAGTGATGGCTTTTCTCCTGATAGTCGGTATACTAATAATGACAGGTTAAATGAACCAAACCAATATGGTCCCAACATGGAAAATACAAATGTACAGTTCTACTCAGCTACTTCCAAAATCATAAGTGCTAGTCCTAAAGTGTCACCTAATCAAAATGGATATCATACTGGGGAACAGCTCTATGAAAACACATCAAACATTAGAGCTCACCAGAATACTAGTCAACAATCCAAGCGTTCATCATCTATTTCTCCCACTAATATTCAATGTTATAAAAGGTCTTTTGTAGATCAGAATTTTCCCAATTCACAAATCCTATTGCAAAATCAGAGGTTAACAAGATCCAATGAAACCTTACCTTATGATGAGAATATTAGTAGAATGAATGAAATTGGAATTCCAGTACAGGAAGGGTCAAATTACAATCCTCATAAAGGCAAAGTTTCTGCGATAAAAAGACCAATGAAAGGTCGCCAAAGTTTAGAAATAAAAGAAACTGTCCGACCTCTTTCTATTGTTTTGGAAAAATCTGAAAATGAACTTGATTCAGATAGGACAAACAATACAAACACCTCCAATAACGGTGTAAAAAGTAAGGAAAATAGTAACACTAAAAGTAGAAAGCTCAATGAAAATGGTCTGAGAATCACGAGGGAAGGAAAGAATTTCATAGGATCAGCAAGTAACCTTGATGACGCGCTAACAGAACTTGAGCAAATATACGAAAGTCTAAATCTAAATGACGAAGACCTCTTAGACAGGGCTGAAAGAAGAGATTTACCCATATGTTATCAAATGAACAAAGATCAATACAGAGATACTCCAGAAGTAGAAGAAATCAATCGTATTTTGGGGAATTCCAATAACCCAAACAAAAAAGCGTCTGCAAGAAGAATTGCTATACCTAACAAAATAAATGACGACATGGCACTTAGAAAATATAGATATCAACAAAAAGACAATACAGTCAATCAAAATAATTCGGAAACAGGCAGTTACCTCCTTACATCTCCTACTTTATCTCCACCTCCATTCTTTGAAGATACATCAGCTTCTCCTGTAGCACTTGTTGATGCTGAACCAGATGTTACTCGTGATGATGTTGTCTACAGAAGTACCAAGTATGTCAACAATTTGCTCAAAGTACATGAACCACAACCGTTTGGTATTCCTGTAAGACCAGTCGTAAATTCCTCTAGTACAGATTACTTGCATATTACACCAGATAACGAAAAATACAGAAGTACGTTCCATAACTCCAAGACACCAGATGTGGTCATGGATGATCTGGCTTATAGAAACTTGAGAAAAGATTACAACAAATATTGCAATACGTTAATGAACTTTAATCTAATACCGGCCTTTAGATCTGACCGAGATGGAATTTCTTCACCTTTATCCGAGAAAGATAAATACTTGTCAAACTTGAATGACACAGAAAGATTTCAAAAGCGGAAAAAACGAGCTATGAGATCTTTATCTGGAAATCTGTTTATGCGAGATTATCATGCGAATGAATCCGACCCCATAGTACACGATTTCCTCAGAGTCAATGGTCATTCTAACATTGTAAGATCAGAAACAACTTCACCTGATTATCAAAGCAATAAATGTCCAATATTAGAAAGTGATTTTGAAAAACTCAAAGACAGATGGCTATGTACACCATCTCCTGAAGATATGGAAAGGCAAAAGAACAGAGACAGATCCCTAATAAATTATATCAATAAAAACTCGAATGCAAATAAGAAAGTTGACAACATTGTTAGGAATAACAATGACCAATTGCTCAAAGAGCCCAACGAAGAACTGAACATTAGTTCTGAAGTTGAAAATTTAAGAAAAAAGTTCGTCCATATTCCATCCCGACGCTACGCATAACTTCCGCGTCACACCCCGCACGCCTCATGTGTCCAACTATGGTCGGTACTACGCTAACTTCAATCTCATACGTTGTACCCCATTTGTCGTGTAGATGAATAGTCGCGCCTCTTACTAGCATCTTTTTAGGCTCCTTTTCTACGAAGGTGTAAACATTGACATTTTTAGAATATTTCGTTTTCAAACCTAATATGTCGAAAAGTTTTTGAGACACATAACTGGCCGTAGTCCCACAATCAAGAACGGCCCGTATTTTACAGCCAACCTTGGTAAGATTAGGGTAGCCCTGGTATCCAAAATCCTAAATTTCGTAACTTCTGTATTAAAGTTTGGATAAATGCTCCGACAGTTTTATTTTATTTTATTTCTTTAATTAATACAAATAAAATAAAACTTGCAGTGCCCAACACGGTACGAACGAGATAAAAATAGGTCGAAAAAGTAAGGAAAAGAAGACATGGAAACACAAACGATCGTGTTAATTAGTGCTTCTGGTGCTGCAGTGGTTGTAGCAGCAGGAGCTTGTCCAATCGAAATACCAAGATTTTACCTTGTGCTTTACTGATGGCTCTAAGACAGCCAATAACACCAGTTATGCCTACATAATTGACAAAACTTCAATATCTTCCTTTGTTCTAAACAATGTCAACTCTCAAACACTTGAAATTCCTCCCGAAGGAAAAATTCGTCATAATTTGACTCCAAAAGCACTCTACTCGCCCTATCCGACCCCTATAACACCAACCCTATAGTGTCTCATGTTGGTCCGATCTTCTGTGTTGTGGCAAACAGTTGGCTTTCCTGTGGTGCCCTTCTCATACAGGCATCCAGGGAAATGAGGCTGTTGACAGAGCTGCGCGAAATCCCTCCGCTTCTCTCCCCCCTCTTAAACTCTGCTCTCCAGAAGATTTCAAACCTTTCATCTGTAAACTGACAAAAGATCTTTGGCAAAATTCATGGTCCAGTATTTCCAACTCTAATAAACTGAAATCCATAAAGCCCATCATTGGTCCCTGGCCTTCCTATGATAGGCAGAACAGATATGAAAAGGTCGTGATATGCCGGATGAGAATCGGCCACACTCGGGCAACACATGGCCATCTATTCAAACGTGCCCCTCCGTCTACCTGTAGGTGTGGCGAGATACTCTCTGTACAACACATCCTCACCTGCGCCCTCCACCGCCATATCAGAGCCTCTCTCCCAAGACCTCCTGCTCTGACAGATGATGTCGAGAGCGTCGACTCCCTGTTATCCTATTTGAAAAAACTGAACCTGTATACTAAAATATAATCACAGTGTGGAATCGGCGCGAACGACCTGTCATTTATCAGTGTTAAAAAGCCTAAAGGGAAAAAAAACATCTTATTATTTGAAATATTTTGAGGATATGGCCACCAGGGCTACCCTGGCCATCATGTGTCTCAACATTTGGAGCAAAGCCTCAACGAATGGAAGCGGCAAGGGTCACACAAACAGATTTTCCGAATAGACACTTTTTCCGAGTTAAACGAGCTTCATAAAGAAGTAGTCAGTGAGGGATATAATTAGGTTTTACTGGAGGATGAGTGTGGATTACCTTGTTTCATGGCAGTTGGACCTACTATTTGTAAGAAGATTAGAAAGTTGACAGCGGATCTTGAAAAAATGGTGGCAGATACGTTCGATAAATAAGAGTAAATAAAGAGAGAGCGTCGAAAAGTTTTTGAGACACATAACTGGCCGTAGCCCCACAATCAAGAACGGCCCGTATTTTACAGCCAACCTTGGTAAGATTATTAAACACATAGATACTAGCAGTTTGGAGGTAAACTCTAGTTTTGACATTGGTATCCGTGCATACATAGGTTAGTTTCATTGCTCACTGGATTAGAAACACCTTGTGAAACCTTGGAGTTATCACAAATGGGTTCTGAGCGAGCGAAACAGTTAGAACTCCAGACTGTTTGGAACGGATTAAACGTCCATTATTATTCACAGATTTTGAACGATATGATCGAACCGTCTGAGAAGTGAACTGGGAACTCCAGACTGTTTGGAACGGATAAAACGTCCATTATTATTCACAGATTTTGAACGATATGATCGAACCGTCTGAGAAGTGAACTGCTTTGGACATATCGCACAATTATGATGACCCTTTACCTTGCAATAAATACATTGGTAATAGGTTTTCTTCCACAATTCGCCAAACCTATGATTTGTGGCCATACATGAAAAACAGCGGCCAGACATACGTTGCCGTCTGTCCTCACAAGTAACGTACTTGTCGCATTCCCAAGTCTTGTGACCGGGACTGTCACAGAATACACACTGTGAAGGGACATCGTGCGGTACGTTACCAACTTTATTCGAATATGAAACCAAAGAAGAGGAAGTAGAGACGGGTTTCCTATCTCTGTTCATAGAATCATTATGACTCGGATATTTGCTCGTAGGCACAGTTACATCCCTATGCGCGTACGGATTGTCATTTTTTAGTGCACCAAGAGTTCGATGCAAAATTACCTCTTTATTCAAGAGATCGCAAACAATGTTTCACGGTTATCTTAACCCCATGCTCTTTTACCAATTCCTGCTGTAAATCAGAGGACAACATTTTGAAGAGATGATTCTTTAGAACTTCGGGTTCTAAATTGCAATTCTGATTTTCTAACAATTTCAACCGTATCTCAAGTTCTAAATACCTAGAACGAGTGCATGTCTGAAATCTTATCAGATGCAGGTTTCAAAGCTATCAAGTTATCGTACAACTTCGTAACCACTAGCCCAGGAATATCGTAATGGGCTTTCAGGATTTGAATGGCTACACAATAGTTATCATCTGTTAAACGAACAGAACTCAGTAACTTGGCTGGTTTTCCACAAAGAACCGATTTGAGGTAGGTTAGCTTTTGAACGTTTCTAAGATCAGGTCTGTTATGAAGAAGATAATGAAATGTATCCCAGAATTCCTGAAAATCAGCCAGGTTACCAGAAAAAGTTTTCAAATTTATCTTAGGTAAGTTTCCTACGCTACGAGATCCTAGCCCTAGTCCTAGATAATTATTGGATTCGGGTATGACCTGGGAGGTAGTAGACACGTGTGGCGGTGGCTGCTTCTGCATATCCGGAACTCTAGACTCACGAATGTTAGCGTCAGGGGGCGACACAACAGGTTGATGTGGACAATGATGGTCCTCTACGGGGAACGAATCGACAATGTAAGACGGACGAACATCACAGCTGCAGGTGCCAAGACGCTGGATGACGGTGGGACGGAAGCAAACGCAGGTGACAAGCTTCTACCATACAAGCAGACGTACGATCCGGTAAGTAGATTTCTTGGAAGTGGTCATCCGCGAACGCATCATCAGCATCTCTTCTTTCAGGGACCACGGACGATAAGACCTTAGCAGTTACAATTCCCTCTGTCAAACCTCTTTTTTTTTTTAAAAAAAAGAAGAAGAAGAAGAGAAACGTTTTTTAACGTACGTAAATTGTTTGTATATTTTTGTTACATTGTATATAGGTTTTTATCGAAAAACGAGAGCAGTTGAAAACGTGGAATCGTGGTTTTGGATGATTTAAGACTGACCGAATTACTGAAAATTAAAACTGGCCTAACTGGACCGATTTAAAAACTGGCGTACGTGAAATAATCGAGGTCGTTTGAGAGAGAAAAAAAAAAAATACATCGAGATACGCCTACGAAAGTTACAAAAATACATCAAGATACGCCTACGAAAGTTACGAAAATACATCGAGATACGAGTATGTTTACGAAAAGGTACAAAAAATTTACGGCCCGCTAAACAAAATACCTAAAACAAAGTCTTCCTATTCACAAACAAAAAAATCTAGAAAATTAAAAAAAAAAAGAAAAAAGAATAAAAAATTCCTATCAGGTAAAACGAAGTACGAAGCCTAAAGGGGAGAAATTTCAAAGGGAAAAATCCAATGTTTACGAAAAGGTACAAAAAATTTACGGCCCGCTAAACAAAATACCTAAAACAAAGTCTTCCTAGTCACAAACAAAAAAATCTAGAAAATTAAAAAAAAGAAAAAAGAATAAAAAATTCCTATCAGGTAAAACGAAGTACGAAGCCTAAAGGGGAGAAATTTCAAAGGGAAAAATCCAACTAACAGGACGAGTTAAGATATGGCCTAGCGAATTTTCGATGAAATCGACTACGTCACGTTCATCATTTGAATCAAATTATCTACGTAAAATGTCACGGGATAATACCATGTCACAAAAGATCTAACCAGGTCGCAGTGACCAAGGGCGTTTATTAAAGCCGATGGCCCTACCTTTACCAATACCAATACTTATCACCAACACCAGTTCAAACCAAACCTTCCAACGGATTCGGCAAATGTTGCAGCTCCTCTAGTTCCTCCAATCTGGACCTTTGTTCCGAAGGGTCTTCCAAAAGTTCCAACCAATGTCGTGACCTGACACCGGTGCGCAGGAGGCGCTCTCTACCGGAGTCTTTGATCTGCTTGGCAGAAGCGTCCATGACAAAACGGACTTTGGTCGTCTGGCTGTCAGCTTTAACAACCGTACGAAATGGTAAGTAATGACAGTTATCCGTAGGTTTACTGTTTACGGGTTCTAATATACCATTTCTAATATACCTCAATAATTTCTAATATACCTGTCCACGGGTTCTAATATACCATTTCTAATATACACGGGTTCTAATATACCTCAACTGCTCGTCAAACGTTTTCTTACAAGTGTCGAGAATACCATCAGTCTTTAACCAAAGAACTTAGTCGACCAAAAGCTAAACCAAAGTTTGTTTGTACGTCTCGTGCGTCGTCTTTCCAAGGAAACTGTACATAATATCGGTTGTCCCTGTATTGTATAGATTGTTAAGCCTTATTATGTATCTAGGCGCACGGCAGTGCGCCAGGCCAAGTTCCGGCCTGAGCACGCCAGTGTGTATATTACACGAAGCATTTCGACGCATTTAGCAATCGTGTCTAGATCCCGAAATCTACGTAAATCTTGTAAGTGTTGAATAGGCTCGTCTACTTGGATAAATAACGAAGCGTCAGTCTGTATTTCATTGCTCACGTTGTGTGTAAACACCAATTTACCACTAAGTATGTAACCGAAAACCGAATTCAACAAATACAGACTGTCCATTATGCGAACCTTTTCACCCAACATAAACCTACTGTAGTGGTCGTTACCCAACAGTAAGTCGAATTCGTCGTCTTCACCCGTAGTATTACGGTGGTCCGCCAAGTCATATTCCATCCCGACGCTACGCATAACTTCCGCGTCACACCCCGCACGCCTCATGTGTCCAACTATGGTCGGTACTACGCTAACTTCGATACCGAATGCCATACAAGTTGTTCACAATAAAGTATCTACCAAACCAAGTAGTACCGAACCAAGATATACCAAGGTTAGACGAGGTTAGATCGGAATGAGAAGGTTATTTGGAGAGTATAGATTGTATAGTACGGATCGAAAAAAGTACCTTATTAAGAATGAAGATAAAATTAGTCAACAAACATGGATTAATAAATAATACCAATGGATTGATAAAAATAACTTGTAGCGTCGATTCACAGCGATCGACGGCCGTCGCTATGTGGGGACAGGTGGAAAAACCAGGAATGATAGAGAAAGAACTTTTGAACATATCTAAAGTTTACCTTATATAGGGTGTTTTTAAGAGGTTTGTTTTTTCAAACTGCTATAAAAGACATGCTATTTGAAGTGTAGTCATGATGTTTTGTTTATTGGAAAGGTAATTGTTGACTATGTGGGAACAGGTGGAAAAACCAGGAATGATAGAGAAAGAACTTTTGAACATATCTAAAGTTTACCTTATATAGGGTGTTTTTTAAGAGGTTTGTTTTTTCAAACTGCTATAAAAGACATGCTATTTGAAGTGTAGTCATGATGTTTTGTTTATTGGAAAGGTAATTGTATGCCATTTAGTGTTTGAATACTAAGTTCGGGCATACCGGTCCCTCGGATAGCTCGAACGAAGCGAAACATTTGGTTTAATTTTTTTTTTCTTGTTTTGTGAACACATAATTCCACTCATTTTCCCTCATAATTTCCCTTCACAATCGTACGATTTGACACCTTTGGATGCCCCTCGGATAGCTCGAACGAAGCGAAACATTTGGTTTAATTTTTTTTCTTGTTTTGTGAACACATAATTCCACTCATTTTCCCTCATAATTTCCCTTCACAATCGTACGATTTGACACCTTTGGATGATTTTCTTTCAGGATATGTGTAAAATCAGTAGTTTATGGTGATGAAACGTAAACTTTGGAGCACCTGGAAGACATCATTCACCGTTTTTGCAAATATACGGCTTCAGATTATGGGAAAAGTGGTCGAAAACTGAATTTTCCAGACCGAGTTTCATTTGATCTAGCCGAGGCACCCATTTACCCCAAATTTTATTCAGAGGTCAAACACTAAATGACAAACCTCTAAAAAAAAAAAAAACCTATAGATACGTATGCTTACTTGGTTAGTCCAATTTAGTTGAAATTTGGCACAAACAAAACCACAAGGGAATGTCCTATAGATACGTATGCTTACTTGGTTAGTCCAATTTAGTTGAAATTTGGCACAAACAAAACCACAAGGGAATGTACCTAAGTTATCTGATTTGTTCCTGGGTCTTCAAGACCTTTACCTATGTATCACTTATTCACTAGAGCTTAAACAACTAGGTAGAATGCAAAGCGTAGAGATGTTTTTCTTGGAATGAACGCAGATTGGATTTGGAAGCCCTATGAATGTCAGAACGGAAGTGTAGGTACATGCATGGCGTGATAGATTTGCAAAAATATGGGAATGTTCTTTACAGCCCATGTACTGCCTATGTACAATGTACTACCCATATACCGCATATTTTTTCTACCCGTTCAATCGATTTTTTTTTTTTTTTTTTTTTTTTTTAGGTTTTAAAGGAAAAAGAAACGAAATTTAATCTCCCACTTTTAAGGAGGAGGAGGAAGAAGAAGTGGAAGAGGAAGGAGAAGAAGAAGAAGGAGAAAAAGAAGAAGAGGAAGAAGGAGAAGAAGAAGAAGAAGAAGAAGAGAGAGAGCCCAAACTCAATTCAATAAAATTCCAAATGCTTTTAGATACTTCAGTAATTTTGATTATTTATCTACAGTACTAAGTCCAATATTTTTTTTTTTTTTTTCAGAGGTTTGACAGAGGGAACTGTAACTGCTATGGTCTTATCGTCCCGAAATCGAAGAGAGAAGGAAGACAGGATAGGAGAAAGCCAGCCGTTCCGAGAACGACTATTATCCCATCAGGATAAAATCCGCCCCGGGTGGGAATCGAACCCACGGCCTAGCGCTTACAAGGCAGACGCACTACCAACTAAGCTAACTAGGCTGGCCGAGTCCAATATTAATTTGAGCTTTGTGTTCCGACCATCAGACCTATTGACCAGGCAATCCAGAGAGCCAGACAGACCCAAAGTGCCTCTTCATTTTCCTTTCTTTGGAGGGGAGTCTCAAATTTCCTCAAAACTTGACGAATTACTGGCGAGTTTTTGGGATTTGGAACTTAATTAAATCTTTCTCCTGGTGGTTTCTGGATAATTCTGGAGAATTTTTCATTCAGGATGGAGGCATTTTTAAATGCGAATAAAACCTAGAAAGGAGGAATAAAGGAAAGGAAGAAAAAAGAGAAACATTTCAAGGTATCCCCACCTCTAGTTTGTTACCTGAGATCTCCATCTTCTTGTTATCTGATGTCTTTTTTATGTCACCTTCAATTTCTTCTCGTTTTATATTTCTCTTTTAATCTAAAAGTTACAGGGTGAGACAGGAAGAAAATTTACCGGATAGGGACCCCTAGGAATTCCAGATTCGTGTATTATTCCAGATTCGTTCACAATGTCTCTACCACTACCTATCTTTACCTGTTGTATCTTATTTCATTGTCGTTCCCCACTACCACTATTAATTTACATTTACCCTTTTTTTCTAGTTAAGCAAGGTCTTTTTACTGAACTGTTGGTTGTATGTATTATTCTTTAACCCATCAAATATACGAGACCTTGTTTAGACTGCTGGGGTAAAGGGACTTTTCAGTCCTATTCGGGCAGGATAAACAAGGTATATTCTATTCTATTCTACTAGGGGTACACACATACATACATACATACATACATACGTACGTACATACATACGTACAGACCATGGGCTAAAAAATTCACCATAAAGTATCTTTTTACTGTGAAAAAGTAGACCTTTTCAAATAGTATATTCTGCACACTAAACGGTTACTTAGAAACACAGGCTGAGAAAAGAAATGCCATGTTAGTTTTCCCTCAAATGCACACACGATTGAATAGTGTCGCAATTTTTTCTTGATGGTAAATATGACATCTCCACCAATTTTTACATTATCAAGATGTGCACTGTCTGGTAGATGGTGGATGTGACATTTTCTCCAAGTTTCTATTCTCTACGTATAATTTTTTCTTTTTATTTCTCATCTCTTTTCCTGATTTCTTTCTTGTTCAGCTCAGATTTCATACGAACTTTTTGGTCATTCCTTCAGTATTTATGCTTTATCTCTCACCTCCCTCCTCCCAATATTTATCCTTTATCTCTCACCTTATCTCAATATGAGGTATATTATTACCTATTTGTCATGGTCCATTGCTTTCTCCCTATAAAGTTGTAATCTGAGGTGATCACCCTAACCCGTGACGTAGGTACATGGAAGTGTAAAAATTTATGAACTTGGTGGATGTGACAGACATAGGAGCAAGGATTTTCGTTAGTGGATGTGGCAGTAATCACAGTAATGGGTACGTGGGAGAATTTTTGGTAGTGGATGTGTCAAAGATACAAATAAAATTTTTGGCTGGAGAATTACCAAAGTTTAGAGGACGGGTGTGCCAGAGTAATCAGAAGTGAGATAGCGAGTCTACTTGTAGGCATTTTTTCGTACAGTAGAATATTTCCTTAATACCTATGTATAGTTTCCTATTAACATTACCGACAGTCAACAGCTACATAGCAAAGTCTTTCTTGCCCGCCCCCAATAAAATTGAATTTCTTTCCAATTTATTTATTCTTCAGGAGGAGAAGGAAAAAGTCTTCCATATACGAGAATACTAGTACCAAATACGCAAAAGTTGGCACTGTTAACACCAAGTGACCGGTTTTATCCGGGTGAATTCTCACACTCAAATTTGAATAAAAATTAAATAACGCAAATGAGTTGTAGATCGATGTGTACCTGTACCCATGGGTAGTAGGTATTCCTTAATAGCAGCTGTCTTTTCTTTTCCTTCTTCTTCTTTTTCTTCTCCTCCTTCTTGGTTTTAGCAATGCTCAAGCTCAAGTTTTGCAGTGTTGCTATCATTCCAAGTATCTTGACTTGCTTGATTTTCCACTTTGCTCTTTTTTTTCTCCAAAAACTTTTCCCTCTGAGGAAAAAGTAAGGATCTCTCTGAGGAAAAAAGGATCTCAAATAGTTTTCTCATCTATTATAACCTTTTTTTACTCCTTTGTTGGGCTATCACAATATTTTTCTTTCATTTTCACACATCATTGATTACATTATTATGCTCCTTTGCTCTTTCTATGAAGTTATTTTTTCATATATTTAAACATATGTACCTATAGGTAATGTTAATTCGATTGCAGGGTAGTGGGCATCAGGTGTCTTCATCCGCAGTTTGAACAGCAGCAACATCAGAACCGTGTCTACAATGACCGTAAGTCAAAGGTTATGCCGCCACTGGTCGCTACTGATTCAAAGAACTCCATTGTCCTCATGAGGCTGAGTGCGCCCTTTAATTCAACTAAACCCAAATTCTCTGCTGGGAATAGAACCCGGGACGGCTTAGTAAGTCTATCAGAAGACCTTTTTATTATTATTTTATTTCGTTTAGGAAATTTGATAGAGGGAACTGTAACAAATGGAGGTCTTATTCTTCCGAAATTGAAGAGAGGAGGATAGGATAGAGAGTCCAATATTAATTTGAGCTTTGTGTTCCGACCATCAGACCTATTGACCAGGCAATCCAGAGAGCCAGACAGACCCAAAGTGCCTCTTCATTTTCCTTTCTTTGGAGGGGAGTCTCAAATTTCCTCAAAACTTGACGAATTACTGGCGAGCTTTTGGGATTTGGAACTTAATTAAATCTTTTTCCTGTTGGTTTCTGGATAATTCTGAAGAATTTGTCATTCAGGATGGAGGCATTTTTAAGAGCGAATAAAACCTAGAAAGGAGGAATAAAGGAAAGGAAGAAAAAAAGAGAAACATTTCGAGGTACCCCCACCTCTAGTTTGTTACCTGAGATCTCCATCTTCTTGTTATCTGATGTCTTTTTTATGTCACCTTCAATTTATTTCTTCTCGTTTTGTATTTCTCTTTTAATCTAAAAGTTACAGGGTGAGACAGGAAGAAAATTTACCGGATAGGGACCCCTAGGAATTCCAGATTCGTGTATTATTCACCATAAAGTATCTTTTTACTGTGAAAAAGTAGGCATTTTCAAGTTACCTATATTCTGCACAGCGTGCACACTAAATGGTTACTTAGAAACACAGGCTGAGAAAAGAAATGCCATGTTATTTTTACCTCAAATGCACACAAGATTGAATAGTGTCGCAATTTTTTCTTGATGGTAAATATGACATCTCCACCAATTTTTACATTATCAAGATATGCACTGTCTGGTAGATGGTGGATGTGACATTTTCTCCAAGTTTCTATTCTCTACGTATAATTTCTTTCTATTTTTCATCTCTTTTCCTGATTTCTTTCTTGTTCAGCTCAGATTTCATACGAACTTTTTGGTCATTTCTTCAGTCACCTATTTATCCTTTATCTCTCACCTCCCTTCTCCCAATATTTATCCTTTATCCCTCACCTTATCTCAATATGAGGTATATTATTACCTATTTGTCATGGTCCATTGCTTTCTCGCTATAAAGTTTTCCACTTTACTCTTTTTTCTCCAAAAACTTTTCCCTCTGAGGAAAAAGTAGGGATCTCTCCGAGGAAAAAAGGATCTCAAATAGTTTTCTCATCTATGATAACCTTTTTTAACTCCTATGTTGGGCTATTACAATATTTTTCTTTCATTTTCATACATCATTGAGCACTTTATTATGCTCCTTTGCTCTTTCTATGAAGTTCTTTTTTCATATATTTAAACATATGTACCTATAGGTAATGTTAATTCGATTGCAGGGTAATTCGTGAACATCAGGTGTCTTCCTCTGTAGTTTAAACTGTACCAACATCAGAATCGTGTCTAATTATGCCTCTAAGTCAAAGGTTATGCCGCCACTGGTCGCTACTGATTCAAAGGAGCTACTCCATTGTCCTCATAAGGCTGAGTGCTTCCCGTATTCAAATACAGACCCGAATAACTTTCTATTCAGCCGGGAATCGAACACAGGACTTAGCAAGTCTATCAGAAGACCTTTTTATTATTATTTTATTTCGTTTAAGAAGTTTTTTTTTTTTTTTTTTTTTTTTTTTTTTTTTTTTTTTTTTTTTCCCAAATTTATCTCCTAAGGAGATACATTCCTGATGAGGCCTTCCCGGCTGGTCCAATTCCTCTGATCCGGACTTCACAGATTACTGAAAGAGAAGATGCAAAATAAAATAAAAATCACAAGGCGGTATTTGTTTTAAAATTTTCATCGGATTTGAGATTTTAACTTTGTATTTACACGAGACTTGGTAATACATGGAACGTTACAACAAACATTGTACATAGTACAATATGTTAATTCTATTCTACATACAAAATACAACAAGGACATACAAACAGGTAACAACATCGAAATATAGGGACATAGAGAAATAGGGGGTAGGGACGAAATGTAGGGTACTTATGGTAAAAGAGTTAAGCTAGGCACATACTAGCCTTTTGTCTGCATTGTAACAGAATCACAGAGAAATCTGGACGAGTATAAGTCCAAGCAGTAGTGCTTTATTTAGGATGGGTTTCACCAACCTTCTTTTTAGCCCACAAAAGCCTGTTAGCTTAACAGTCCTGTTAGCTTAACAGACCTTCTAGAGGCTAAAAAAAAAAAAAAAAAATTTTGTGGGTACGGGAATAAGCTAGGCGCATACTAGCCTTTAGTCTGCATTGTAACAGAATCACAGAGAAATGTGGACGAGTATAAGTCAAAGCAGTAGTGCTTCATTTAGGATGGGTTTCACCAACCTTCTTTTTAGCCCATAAAAGCCTGTTAGCTTAACAGTCCTGTTAAGTCTATACAAATCAAATTTAACTTAACCAGGCTGTTAGCTTAACAGACCTTCTAGAGGCTGAAAAAAAAAATATTGGTGAAACGGACCATTAGACTGTCAGCTTAGAAGCTTAGATCAAGGTGTTTCACTGTTAAATTATACTGAGTATGCGCCTATTTTTAATAGATAGATAAAAGGGGTGTTAAGATTAAGAAGGAATCTAGAAATCAGCAATTTACTTCTTCAAATATGTATATGCACTTCTCACGTAATTGGACAATTTTTGCAGTACAAGCAGGGAGAAGCCCAACGTTCTCAATACTTTTATAGAAATGGGCCTCAGCATTATCGCTCTACAGTCTACACACCTACAAGCTGTTAGCAGTTACCAAACCACAAGTTATCATTATCACAGACTCCTGATGACACAAAAGTCGTTTCAACCCGAAGCCAACCTTCTTCCAATCGAGTGAACAGATAAGAGTACCCTAGTTATTTGTTTTAATACTTTCAAACCGCAAGCTATATTAATGGGGGAATAAAGATGTCCTGATGATAGATTTG
Source organism: Diaphorina citri (assembly GCF_000475195.1). Taxonomy (NCBI): domain Eukaryota; kingdom Metazoa; phylum Arthropoda; class Insecta; order Hemiptera; family Psyllidae; genus Diaphorina; species Diaphorina citri. Next base: position 48,927 of record NW_007377505.1, read on the forward strand.
ACATTACAGTCTGACATCCTAAGATGAAGATGATTTTGATGCCACTTTAAATTTGATATAGGTACCTACTCATCTTCTGTAATACCCTGGGTTTCCGCTTCGCATTGAAGATATTGTATCTACACATCTATAAGATTCACCGGCCGTATATCGTGGCATTATTACAGGATTATACATTTCCATATAGATAGCTTTATTTACTTTGATTCGAACCCATTACAGCGCTATGGCAATCAGGTTTCAAGTCGTAAAGTTATTCTTCAGAAAAAGAAACTGATGATACCTTTTAGTTTTTATCTTCTCTCATATTGAAGAGATGAGATGGTTAAACACAAAGTACATTTTTTTTTCAAACTCAGCAAGCGTGCACCTACTTCGATACTTACCAACAATTCATTTTCTATATTATACTCATTGACATCAAGGTTACTTTAATAAGGACTGACTATCAATTCACACATTATCAGATCTTATGTAATAGAAAAAAGATGTATCTTCCAGATTCCTTCCAACACAATTTAATCAAGGCAAAAAATAACACAGATTCAAATAATATGACTCTCAACAATTTTCAGAATTCAATTAACTTAAGAAAACAAACAAAAATAAAATCTATAGTGGGAGCTTATTTAATTGAAAATCTCAACAATGAAGTTTTTAATTCAAAGTACCTAGACTCTATGGAATTCCTTTCAGTACTAAGTGACCCTTTCACAACCAAGGGGATTTGAAAAGGGCGTAGCAAAATTTTCAGCTAATGTAGAAAAAGAATGCTAGTTTTGGAATTTTGAAATATTTTCATTATTCCTTTTGACAAGAAATTTTCTCATGTGTCTTTTTCGTTTCTCAGTTCACCTGTTGATAGCTTACCACCTATTTCTTTCTACATTTATACCTTTTCTGGGAGTAAACTAAATATTACATGAATATATCTGGGAGACTGAGAGGTAGGACTAGGAAATCAAAGGTATACCAATATTTTTCGAATTAGAAAACACGTTCTGTATGGGTTAACATCAATTTTCCATGTTCTCTTCAGCAAATAGCTCAAGGTTGCAAAATTTTCAATTAAAATTTCAAACTAAAAGAAGAATATAAAAAATAATGAATAATGTGAAAAGATGTGAATTTTTTTCTTTCAAAAATAACATAAAAATCAATTACTTATGGGTATCGGATATCTACCTACATTATACGCCGGTATGCAATTTGTGTTTGCTCAGAGAACAGACAGTTCTCTCTTTCTCTCTTGAATAATAATAAAAATACTCGGATATTTGTTTGCATAAGGGGTATTAAAATGGGAGGTACACAAACACATGCATAATTATTCAGATAGATATAAATTATTTACTCGATATTAATTTGTTATTTATTTTTTTCGCTATTAATTAACTGTGTACCTACTTACATCATATTATATTTAATTCGATATTAATTAAAGTGCTGTTCTTACATCATACCAGGCCCGTAGGCAGGATTTTCAAGAACCGTAGACAAACAGATTAACACGAGTCTTTAGATCCGAGGATTAGTGAATGAAATATGTAACATACTATTGCACCTACAAATACCTCAAGTCTGATTCAGTCTGATTTGAATTAAAGAAAATATTGCAAAATTGGTAAACGGATGGATTACAATAGAAGAAAAAATAATACTAAAAGTACATACATACATACATATGATACCAGTATACATAGAGATAGGTACTTAAGTACATAGATAGATGACATTTTATATTAAAGCTAATGAAATTAAGAGTACAAAACCAATCAACAAAGATAACACGAGATCAGGGCCGTCCACAGGGGGGTCCATCGGTTCCAATTTGCCCCATCTCCAGGCTCTTGAAGGAACCCCGGAGATATAGCATAAAATACGACTACTAGTATGTACTTTTTTGGTGTTTTTGTAAAAAAAAAAAAAAAAAAAAAAAGGACCCTTCCATTTTTAGAGTTAGGTTTTTTAGAAGAAATCCAGCCGTTCCAAGAACGGACCTTATCTTTTTGGGATAAAATTCGCCCCAAGCGGGAATCGAACCCGTCATAATACCCTTAACATGTGAATGTGTTGGTACTAAGAAAGTCTGTCAGGAGACCCTAAACATTTGAATGTGTTAGAAGTCTCAGGTGTTATAATCCTCAGATAAGAAAGGAGCATTGTTGATTGTTTGGTGCATTATAAGGACGCACCTATATGTAGATGTCACACTGGGATACGAGACACGTTATCAGTCCCTAATAAAAAGGTTCAAAATATTGTATGCATTAAATGCATCCTGATCAAAGTGATCACCATAAGAATAGAAATGTTTTTATTAACCAGCTTGCCAGTAGTAGATTTCTTCACAAATGAGGGATTTCCAACTGACAGTGACGGACCACGAGCACTTTTATAGAGAGGTCTCCAGAACTTCCTGATATTTTCCTTTTGTTGAAGAATGAATAGCTCATTCTAAAGGAAATTTAGCTAAAATGAGGACAATCTCAGGAAATCCCACCCATGCAGTCGTGGGATATACTGCATTGTAGTGTAGCTCTATGTATTCTTAACAGTAGTGAGAGGTCTTTTTTTTCTAATAGGTTTGATAGAGAGAACTGTAACTGCTAAGGTTTTATTGTCCCGAAATCGAAGAGAGAAGGAAGACAGGATAGGTGAAAGTCAGCCCTTCCGAGAACGAACATTATCCTTCTGGATAAAATCCACCCCGGGTGGGAATTGAACCCGCGGCCCAGCGCTTACTAAGCAGACGCGCTACCAACCAAGACTAGGCTGGCTGGTGAGAGGTCTAATATGAAGAATAATGATAATAAATTTATCTCCCAAGGAGATACATTCCTGATGAGGCCGCAATCTGTGCATATTATTTACACCAGGCGAGCGTCTTGACTACTGCCTAGGTAGGCAGTAACTGCACCAGTTAGGCAAATTAACTGAAAAACTGCTCTCATGAACACATAGGTGGCTTTATACATAGCATAACACTCCATAAGATAGGTAACATACCATTCCAGACACAATATCCTCATGAACATACAATACTGATAGGAGATATGTACCTGATATTTCACCACAGTGTAATAGAAGATAGAACTATTGTGCTAGTTGCATATCATCACATCAGAACATTACTGCCTTCAGAATAACATAACGGTCAACGCTACTATCAATATTCAATAGAGTATAAGACCTAGGGCCGGTTCACAGGGGTTTCATTTGCCCCGGCCCCGTCCTCCTTAAGGGGGGTCTGACCCCAGGACTGGACCCCTTAAGGGGGCTGTCGTGAAAGGCTTTACATTGCGAGACGGTTGTGTTGGAAGCACAAATCAATTCAGATCAATTGAAACGAGAGAGATATACCTATGCTTTGACATCATAGAACTCCCATCCGATCAGACTGAATTCTTGAATAGGAAACTATTGATATTCACGACATTGACGGCTCCCAATGCATTATCAAAGGAAACTTCGGATACCGCTGATCCGTTCAAAATTTTATTAAGGTGCGCCCCAGAATGTTCAGATAATTGCAAACTAATTGAGATCCATTAAAACAGATTAGAGAGCCCCATCGGACAAGGTATGGAGTAGATGTTGTTATAGGATGACGTCATGGGTTTGGACAGGGAGGACACGGAAGAGGTACCACTGCACATGTCCACATGCCAGGTGAGCATCCAGTAGTCAATATAGACAAACTCATACAGGTAGCAGACAATGACTAGAACAGCAGGCACTGTGTACAGGACGCTGAAGATACAGATGCGAATCATCAACTTCTCCAACTTGTCAGTCTTGGTGCCGTCGTGTTTCATAATGGTGCGAATCCGCAGCAACGAGATGAAACCCGTGAAGAGAAACACAAGGCCCAGGATGAGGTAGATACTGAGCGGGATGATGACGAAATCCCACAGGGCTTGACGGTTCCAGATACCCACGTAGCAGACACCTGTCAATATGTCACCTGAAACAGAAGAGAACGAAATATGGATTAGAAATCGGCTAAATACTCACAAAGAATGACAGTCAATTCAGATCAATTGGAACCAGAGAAATATGCTTTGACATCAAAGAACTTCAATCAGATTATACTAAATTAAATTATTGACTTCTTGAACAGGAAACTATTGATATTCACGACATTGACGGCTCCCAATGCATTATCAAAGGAAACTTCGGATACCACTGATCCGTTCAAAATTTTATTAAGGTGCGCCCCAGAATGTTCAGATAATTGCAAACTAATTGAGATCCATTAAAACAGATTAGAGAGTCAAGGCGGAAGAAGAAAAGAACAAGAGCTTAGAAGTATATGAAGAATAGGCAGAAACAGTACGAGCTTGCTCAGGGAGGCTAATAGCTTTTGAAGGATTTAAGATACGAAGATCTTAACAAATGTCTAGCTTGATTCTTTACTATTCCTTGTGAGCCAACCAACGAACCATGATAGATATCTTTGACGCTTGTGTAGATACATTATTTAAATTTGATTTGCCATTATAGAATTTATTTCTAAGTGATTTTATTACTCGGAGACCCCATACGGAGATTAGTACGATGGGCCGAACCAGCCTGGGAGTCAAAGCATGCCCAGTCTGTGCGTTAACCCGTCCAGTTTAACATATGGGAAACTAGTTATAAACCATATTCTTTGTGTATGAAGACTCTCAAGTTATCGTACTGATGACCTGTAGTAAAGTAGGTACTATATTGGAACTCTGGAGGGAGCAACTTTTAAAGGAAAAGGAGATTTACAATGTTTTAGAGATAAGATTTTCTCAAAGTTAAGCACATATTTGCAAAACTTTCTCTGATTTCCTGTTAAGACATACTGTCTTAACAGGAAATCAGACTTATTAATATATCAGACTTATTAGTTCTTCTAGGTAAGAAAAGCTTGAAGGAAACGAGAATAATCAAGGCATATAAAAACTCATGGAGTTCAAATTCACTTCACTAAATTTTTCAAAGTCACTACAGAGAGTGGCAAAACGTAATGTACGGGTTAATCTAACTCTTTTTCTCTTATTTATTAATCCTGATGATTAAAAAATGATAAATGACTAATACCAGACCGAGCCATGCCTATACCTCCGCATCTTTAATGCGTTTATCAATCAATGGCAGCAATTAATTCGGTCCTATCCCATTAATTGATTGTTCCAAAGCGTTCGATTTGTGTTATCATCAATCTATGATATCAGCGGATTCCAATGGGCAGCATCCACACCTTAAATTTCGAGCCCGTCAACTGTGTGAGAATGGGATCATCCAATATAGCTTCTGGATTCAAGATACCTAAGGGTGTTACCTCCCAAACCGATCTAATGAGCTATTACATACATAATTAAAAATTCAGATAAAAATAACATACTCTTTTTTTTAGGATTATTAAAAACAAAATATGTAGATTTTTGGACCCATGCATTATGTGGTTCGGGTTCAATATGCTTCAACTAATCCCAGTTTAAAATATTCAATTTAAAATTCTGAATCAATTAAAAGATGTTTACAAAGCAGATGCGCTACCGTCCAAGCTAACTAGGCTGGCTGAACTGCATGTACTTGCTATAAAAATACGTACATACTTCGAGGTAACAAGTAGATACTTCCAGTACATGTGATGCACAGCATAGTATACTTTTACCTATCAAATCGGACATGGTAAAAAAATAATATACGACTTGACGGATCACAGAATAGAAAACCCATTATCTTCGAATGCAAATAAGAAAGTTGACAACATTATTAGGAATAACAATGACCAATTGCTCAAAGAGCCCAACGAAGAACTGAACATTAGTTCTGAAGTTGAAAATTTAAGAAAAAAGTTCGTTATCCCCAATTCCAATGGTAAAGAACCTGTGGACAAGTCAAATCCATTTAAGAAAATGTTGTCTGATGATTTTGATATATCACCAGAAGTCAATAATATACGAAAAAAGTTTATCGCGAATAAATCAAAAAAAGACAATTTTAAACCCAAAACATTCGAAGAAGTAGACTTTAAAAATAATTTCAATAATATAAAAAATCAAATTGATTCTAGTCCATGTAAAACAAATGGCAATGGTTGGTTGGGTGAAAAGTCAATAGATTCATCCAAAAATAACTCCATGAAAAGCCCAAAAATCAATAATACCGACAAGGAAAATCCATTTGTGAGTAAATTCGAAAATATCCGAAAAATGTTTTTGGAAAAAAATGATGTTGAAGAAGTTAAAGAAATAATAAAACCCAAAAAGAAAATTAAAAAATTCAGAGAATCAAACAATAACTCGGTAGTTACTGCGAATGATTACTACGACTATAAATCAAATATGGATCGAACTATTGATACCCTCAAGAAGAGAAATCAATCAGAAGACTTTAATAACTCAAAAAGTGAAGATACTCAAGAAGAAACTTCAGTAAGTGATACCTCACAATCAGACAATCAAAAAGATAAAAATGCCTCAAGTCAAAGTGCTGATTTTATTAGTGAAACTATTAGTGAGCAAATATCCGAAGAAAAATCCAATCCATTAAGCAGAGAAGATGAACTATTGGAAATTCTAGCAAAGGAAACTACGGAGACAAGTGAACAAATCAATAAAAAATTGAAGCAACTAACAACCACAGTAGTCCAACATAAATCCATTAAACTAAACCAATTCCCCATCACCTTGGATGATGACAATGCGATTACAAAAAAAATTGAAAACAGCGAGGGAGATAGAAAAATGAACAAACACTCAATTCTAAAAAGTGTACAAACTGTATCGATGGAGAGTGAATATGACAACATACCAAAGTCAACTGATGATCCTGATAGACTCCAAACTGAAACTAACCATGAAGAAGTTCCAAACTTTGATGATTTAGATATTCCACATGAAACTAACATTTATGAAAAATTAGATTTCAATAATTTCATGAAAGTAGGAAATATTGTTCAACAGTTTGAAAAAGGGCATTGTAGCGAAGACAAAACAATCCGGGAATCATCTAAATCAGAAAGAAAACGCACTGGTGATAATGAAAGTAATAGGTATTCAAAACAAACTAGTATTTCATCAGAATACGACAATGTACCTTTTAGAAATGATGGTGTCAAAAATCAGGATCACAACGTTTTTGAAAATAATCAATCTACTTTTAACAAAAATAAAGAAATACACATGAAGCAAATAGATACAAATAAGTTTTCATTGGAAGATGATAACGAGCCATTTGTATCGTTGCAGATGAAAAACATTCCCTCTGAAGATTTAGAAAGTACAGTAACATCTGACAATGAAGTTGCAATATCAGAAATATCTGACGAAGGACTTAACTCTCAAGATATGGACCTAATTAATAATTACTTCCAAAACGGTAAAACAGTAAACACGGTTGGTATCAAGATATCTGAAATCAAGGATTTGAAATATGAAAGTGATAGTAGTTTTAATTCTGAAGTTCAGCATATTTTTAATCCTCATAGCAAAGATAATGTTGACGAAGGTGGTACTGATTCTGAGATAGAAAACTTACCTATTGACATGCAAATTGAAATTTTAGAAAATAAAAGCATATCAAGTCTAGATAATGATTCCATTAATGAGGATAACCAAAAAAGTTTCTTAAATAACAACAAAGACAAATACTCGCTTGAGTTAGAGAAAACCCTGGATACAGCTCTAAACACAGAAACCAAATCAGATAGTTTGAAAACATTGTATCAATCTCCAGACGAACAAGTCCAAAAACCTGAACTCGTTGAAGAAACTAGTAATGCCCAATCTGATGAAACTGAAAATCTCGTTTCGAACGAAATCATTCGACAAGAGGATATCCCCGAAACAAATCTTAGTTCTAAGAATGATTCACCCACGAATCCCAATAACGAAATAACAGACGATAAAGACAGAAATGTAGATAATTTAGTCAAAGAAGAATCTACTTCGGATGATCCAGTACTTGAAAAAGAAACAGTCGAAGAAGTTACAGAAGTCACACCTGTTACGAAAGAAACAAACAATAACGACGAAGAAAACAAAGTAGAAAATTTAGAAACCATCAAAACCTGTGATAAAGAAATTAGTAGATCCAAGAGTAGCGAAAACGTTTCTGGATCGAATGGCAAACTGAAATCGCCTCATTTGGAGAAACTATCGGATCCACCAACACCAGTTCAAACCAAACCTTCCAACGGATTCGGCAAATGTTGCAGCTCCTCTAGTTCCTCCAATTTGGACCTTTGTTCCGAAGGGTCTTCCAAAAGTTCCAACCAATGTCGTGACCTGACACCGGTGCGCAGGAGGCGCTCTCTACCGGAGTCACCGGTGAAAGCGTTGAGTTTGACGAACATGTGCGCAGGATTGACACGACCTGAAGGTACCAGTTACAATATGATTGCTATCATCTTTGTTTTGCTCGCACTTTACATCCTGTATGCACGTGGACTTCATATTGTGACGTTGCTTGCATTCATTTCACTCGCTTGCATATTCTTCTCTTGAATTGTTTTGTTTCTAGATTGCCTATATTGTTTTTTAATTTGCCAATTGTTTTTGTTAATTTTTTCCATGTTCTAATGACTTTTTGATAGTTTTGATGTGTTCTGCTCTGAATTTTTAAACCCTGCATTCACAACCCTCTTTTCTGCTTGTGTGTATTTTCCTCTAAGAGAACAATTTTCTTTTTCACAGACAGATTACCAAAGTTAGGATTAAATGACTCGTGTGAAAGATAGATAGTTTTTCATTAGTCAAACAACTGTACAGCCTTTATGTTCTTACGTGAAATAATCCATCAGCAGAAAGTCTTCGTGTATTTGCTTGGATTCAGAAATGTACATTAGTTCATTATTAGTACCTTTATATTATTATGTATGTATACCTATTGTATATTTGTGTCCATCTATTCATATTAAGGGTTAAATCTGTATCGACCTAATGCGTAATTTTGTCTTATAAGGTATGTTGAGGAAATTGGAAATTTAAAACAGCACGTGTCTCCAATGATTTATTAGTGGATGTCGCCATCTTGCCATGTCAGCAAACTGTGTTGATTCACCTTGAGTTTGCCCATTTTGCATGAACAGCAGTTTAATTTCTTTAACGTTCATATTCAAATATCCATACGTACCTATATTAACTGTATTAACATTATGTTAATGTAGAGAAATGAATTTACATAGGTATACTTAGCAGCGCAGCGTAGCTCCGTGTCTACAAAGTAACTAGAGTAGTCATTCATAAATTTATCAATATAATCGATTTATCAATAAAACGTCAATTCGATTTTAAATAAACAGGTCGCTTGAATTTGTCCATTTCCCTCTTCAATACAGACCAATATACGTAGATAGAATACAGTATATTTCTTACAAAACTGCTAAATTACAAATATTGAAACCTTGAAAACAGAAAAAGTAATATTCGCACATCACCTACATATTCGAATTGCATGTTTGACACACATAACACATGACCTACCCATCTCCCATCTCTAGCCTAGAATGATAGCAACTCTGCTGATAGCAATTTAGCAATTTGTTCATTACTTAAACTGACATTGATAAAAGTAGGCACCAAGGCACCATATTAATTAGGTACCATATCTATTTCAGACCAGGAAAAACGATTCCAGATAAACAACATGCAGGATATTATGACTATTGTGTGAAGTCTTGAAATTCTGAACTATAGTTTTATCTATCGCGCCGTGTGTGTTCTAAACAATCTTAAACAAAAACCTTGGCTTGTTTAGACTTCGAAAATACAATAGAAAAGAGAAGATTCCCCGATTGATGTTATCTGAATAATTACTCTATGAATTCTCTGAGATGATATTCCATTACAACATTTATTAGATTAGATGCGTTCAGACCTCCCCGATTGATGTTATCTGAATAATTACTCTATGAATTCTCTGAGATGATATTCCATTACAACATTTATTAGATTAGATGCGTTCAGAGAACCATCACAAACATTAAATGAAATAAGAACTATACGTAAACTATCATATAAACATCAGGAAATACTTGGATTTGAAATGAGAACCATCAGAAACATTGTACGAAGATCTGATGGCAAGATATCTCCCAAACCATGTGCCGAGAATTAAAATTCCTCTCCAATTACTTTGGAAAGAAATAGAATGTTTTATAACACAGATAGATTAGACCTCATTAGATAGAAGAGGAAGAAGAAGAAAAAGAAGAAGAAGAAGAAGAAGCAATCCGTAATGTAATGATAGATAAACGAACTTCTCCTTTGACTGAAAAAGGACTAAAATTCAATAATGGCAATCCGTAATGATAGATAAACGAACTTCTCCTTTGACTGAAAAAGGGCTAAAATTCAATAATGGAAGATTTTGAAACAAAATGATATACACAATGGAGTTTTGTAAGTTTTGGCCCCAAGGTCTATTTAGGAATGCAATCCGTAATGTAATGATAGATAAACGAACTTCTCCTTTGACTGAAAAAGGACTAAAATTCAATAATGGAAGATTTTGAAACAAAATGATATACACAATGGAGTTTTGTAAGTTTTGGCCCCAAGGTCTATTTAGGAATGCGTGGAAAGTACTTACCTATTTTAAAAAAAGATGCAATAAATTTGAGTGCCTAAGTAAGTACTTATTTAGATATTGTATTTTGGGGTCGAGTGGATTAGAACACATCACATGCCTTCAGGCACACTCCCTTTGTCAAGGGTTTAGGCATTGCCTTGCCCTTGGAATCAATTTAATTTGAAGAAACCCATTTTACTGATGTATGTACTTATTTTCATTTGGATATCAAGTAGTAATAGTAATAAATTGTAACTGGTATGGTACAACGTCCTTTTCATTCAAGTGCCATACTCTTAATTGACATGGATCTAATCCGTGCCCTGGATAAACTGTCCAATAGGTAACAAACACCTGATAGCTATGACATGGAAATCATTGATGATACAGTCATTCTAGTCCACAAGTATAGCGACCTTACAAGAAACAAGCAACTAGGCAGATCACCAAATCGGGAATTGACATGAACTAAAGGTTCTGTCGGGAATTGTGGATGTTGATGGGTGTGCGTGTATATGTGAAGAAAAAAAGAAGAGAGCGCCAGCCTAGTTAGCTTGCTTGGTAGCGCGTCTGCCTTGTAAGCGCTAGGCCGCGGGTTCGATTCCCGCCCGCAATTGACATGAACTAAAGGTTCTGTCGGGAATTGTGGATGTTGATGGGTGTGCGTGTATATGTGAAGAAAAAAAAGAAGAGAGCGCCAGCCTAGTTAGCTTGCTTGGTAGCGCGTCTGCCTTGTAAGCGCTAGGCCGCGGGTTCGATTCCCGCCCGGGGCGGATTTTATCCTGATGGGATACTGCGTCTGCCTTGTAAGCGCTAGGCCGCGGGTTCGATTCCCGCCCGGGGCGGATTTTATCCTGATGGGATAATGTTCGGGTGGCGCGTCTGCCTTGTAAGCGCTAGGCCGCGGGTTCGATTCCCGCCCGGGACGGATTTTATCCTGATGGGATAATGTTCGTTCTCGAAACGGCTGGCTTTCTCCTATCCTGTCTTCCTTCTCTCTTCGATTTCGGGACGATAAGACCGGAACGGCTGGCTTTCTCCTATCCTGTCTTCCTTCTCTCTTCGATTTCGGGACGATAAGACCATAGCAGTTACAGTTCCCCCTGGCTTTCTCCTATCCTGTCTTCCTTCTCTCTTCGATTTCGGGACGATAAGACCATAGCAGTTACAGTTCCCTCTGTGTTCCTATCCTGTCTTCCTTCTCTCTTCGATTTCGGGACGATAAGACCATAGCAGTTACAGTTCCCTCTGTCGGCAGGCTTTCTCCTATCCTGTCTTCCTTCTCTCTTCGATTTCGGGACGATAATCGCTTTCTCCTATCCTGTCTTCCTTCTCTCTTCGATTTCGGGACGATAAGACCATAGCAGTTACAGTTCCCTCTGTCAACTTTCTTCCACCTGGCTTCCTTCTCTCTTCGATTTCGGGACGATAAGACCATAGCAGTTACAGTTCCCTCTGTCAAACCTCTTTAAAATGGTTCGATTCCCGCCCGGGGCGGATTTTATCCTGATGGGATAATGTTCGTTCTCGGAACGGCTGGCTTTCTCCTATCCCTCTCTTCCTTCTCTCTTCGATTTCGGGACGATAAGACCATAGCAGTTACAGTTCCCTCTGTTAAACCTCTTTAAAAAAATTCCTTCTCTCTTGATTTTGGGACGATAAGACCATAGCAGTTACAGTTCCCTCTGTCAAACCTCTTAACAAAAAAATACATGTGTTTTTTTTTGGGACGATAATAATAATAGTGCTTATTTATACTGCTCACATAGGACTGAAAAGTCCTTTTACTCCAGCAGTAGGCTACTACTATTCTTCGATTTTGGGACGATAATAATAATAGTGCTTATTTATACTGCTCACATAGGACTGAAAAGTCCCTTTACTCCAGCAGTAGGCTACTACTATGCCTATTTTTCATAGATAGATAAAAGGGGTGTTAAGATTAAGAAGGAATCTCGAAATCAGCAATTCACTTCTTCAAATATGTTTATGCACTTCTCACGTAATTGGACAATTTTTGCAGTACGAGCAGTGAGAAGCCCAACGTTCTCTATACTTTTATAGAAATGGACCTCAGCATCATCGCTCTACAGTCTACACACCTACAAGCTGTTAGCTGATACCAAACCACAAGTTATCATTATCACAGACTCCTGATGACACAAAAGTCGTTTCAACCCGAAGCCAACCTTCTTCCAATCGAGTGAACAGATAAGAGTACCCTAGTTATTTGTTTTAATACTTTCAAACCGCAAGCTATATTAATGGGGGAATAAAGATGTCCTGATGATACCTTTTAGTTTTTATCTTCGCTCATATTGAAGAGATGAGATGGTTAAACACAAAGTACATTTTTTTTTCAAACTCAGCAAGCGTGCACCTACTTAGATACTTATCAACAATTCATTTTCTATATTATACTCATTGACATCAAGGAATAATTACTTTAATAAGGACTGACTATCAATTCACACATTATCAGATCTTATGTAATTTATCACAAATGGGTTCTGAGCGAGCGAAACAGTTAGAACTCCAGACTGTTTGGAACGGATTAAACGTCCATTATTATTCACAGATTTTGAACGATATGATCGAACCGTCTGAGAAGTGAACTGCTTTGGACATATCGCACAATTATGATGACCCTTTACCTTGCAATAAATACATTGGTAATAGGTTTTCTTCCACAATTCGCCAAACCTATGATTTGTGGCCATACATGAAAAACAGCGGCCAGACATACGTTGCCGTCTGTCCTCACAAGTAACGTACTTGTCGCATTCCCAAGTCTTGTGACCGGGACTGTCACAGAATACACACTGTGAAGGGACATCGTGCGGTACGTTACCAACTTTATTCGAATATGAAACCAAAGAAGAGGAAGTAGAGACGGGTTTCCTATCTCTGTTCATAGAATCATTATGACTCGGATATTTGCTCGTAGGCACAGTTACATCCCTATGCGCGTACGGATTGTCATTTTTTAGTGCACCAAGAGTTCGATGCAAAATTACCTCTTTATTCAAGAGATCGCAAACAATGTTTCACGGTTATCTTAACCCCATGCTCTTTTACCAATTCCTGCTGTAAATCAGAGGACAACATTTTGAAGAGATGATTCTTTAGAACTTCGGGTTCTAAATTGCAATTCTGATTTTCTAACAATTTCAACCGTATCTCAAGTTCTAAATACCTAGAACGAGTGCATGTCTGAAATCTTATCAGATGCAGGTTTCAAAGCTATCAAGTTATCGTACAACTTCGTAACCACTAGCCCAGGAATATCGTAATGGGCTTTCAGGATTTGAATGGCTACACAATAGTTATCATCTGTTAAACGAACAGAACTCAGTAACTTGGCTGGTTTTCCACAAAGAACCGATTTGAGGTAGGTTAGCTTTTGAACGTTTCTAAGATCAGGTCTGTTATGAAGAAGATAATGAAATGTATCCCAGAATTCCTGAAAATCAGCCAGGTTACCAGAAAAAGTTTTCAAATTTATCTTAGGTAAGTTTCCTACGCTACGAGATCCTAGCCCTAGTCCTAGATAATTATTGGATTCGGGTATGACCTGGGAGGTAGTAGACACGTGTGGCGGTGGCTGCTTCTGCATATCCGGAACTCTAGACTCACGAATGTTAGCGTCAGGGGGCGACACAACAGGTTGATGTGGACAATGATGGTCCTCTACGGGGAACGAATCGACAATGTAAGACGGACGAACATCACAGCTGCAGGTGCCAAGACGCTGGCGTGAAGAGGGCGCGCATGAAGATCTGACTGAAGCATGACGGTGGGACGGAAGCAAACGCAGGTGACAAGCTTATACCATACAAGCAGACGTACGATCCGGTAAGTAGATTTCTTGGAAGTGGTCATCCGCGAACGCATCATCAGCATCTCTTCTTTCAGGGAATAATACTAAAGTACATACATATGATACCAGTATACATAGAAATAGGTACTTAAGTACATAGATAGATGACATTTTAAATTAAAGCTAATGAAATTAAGAGTACGAAACCAATCAACAAAGATAACACAAGATCAGGGCCGTCCACAGGGGGGTCCATCGGGTCCAATTTGCCCCGGCTCCAGGCTCTTGAAGGAACCCCGGAGATATAGCATAAAACACGACTACTAGTATGTACTTATTTTGGTGTTTTTGTTTTTTTTAAAAAAAATGGACCCTTCCATTGTTAGAGTTAGGCATTGGGGTCCGATTAAGCTGTAAACGGCCCTGCACGAAGTGTATGCAGGACATACGAATTTTGACATTCATTATAGCGAAGACATAATGAACTGGTTTTATATGCAAACCCTGTGCCAAGATTTAGACATTACATTACGGACAATATGATACCATGGATCTTTTATGTAACTTTAAGGTACATTGGAAACTTTACACTCTCGTATTTAAATTTCAATATGTATCAGCGCAGTATGCAAATGTAGCTGATGAAGATATTTAAACATAATCTTAATATTCAGTATGATACCTAGCCTACTGGATATAATTTCGTTCTTTGTTCGTACTGAGGAACTCACGTGGTGCCTCATTTTTTGTCAAAAGAAAATCAAGTCAATGTTGTCACAAGTTAAAAAGTTACTAAATTCTATACACTAAGTTATGTACAGCTTTAACAGTATGCAAATGTAGCTGATGAAGATATTTAAACATAATTTATTTTAATATTCAGTATGATACCTAGCCTACTGGATATAATTTCGTTCTTTGTTCGTACTGAGGAACTCACGTGGTGCTCATTTTTTGTCAAAAGAAAATCAAGTCAATGTTGTCACAAGTTAAAAAGTTACTAAATTCTATACACTAAGTTATGTACAGCTTTACAGAATATTGCACAGTTATGTGATATGATACATATGGACAAGATATACAGGTATGTTACACAGAACCTGTGGGTTCAGACTATTTACACGTATGCCTCATTGCGAGACGGTTGTGTTGAGTTGGGTTTCAGCTTGTAGAAGAATTCCTTCCAACTCGTCAGAGTTTTTGGTGACCAAATCCAGAAACTGGAGGTGATCCCTACTATCAGTGTCATCAAATACTTCAACATGAACACTTGGAACTGCGGCTTGCGACCCACATGCCGCCTCTTGTCCCCCATCGGACAAGGTATGGAGTAGATGTTGTTATAGGATGACGTCATGGGTTTGGACAGGGAGGACACGGAAGAGGTACCACTGCACATGTCCACATGCCAGGTGAGCATCCAGTAGTCAATATAGACAAACTCATACAGGTAGCAGACAATGACTAGAACAGCAGGCACTGTGTACAGGACGCTGAAGATACAGATGCGAATCATCAACTTCTCCAACTTGTCAGTCTTGGTGCCGTCGTGTTTCATAATGGTGCGAATCCGCAGCAACGAGATGAAACCCGTGAAGAGAAACACAAGGCCCAGGATGAGGTAGATACTGAGCGGGATGATGACGAAATCCCACAGGGCTTGACGGTTCCAGATACCCACGTAGCAGACACCTGTCAATATGTCACCTGAAACAGAAGAGAACGAAATATGGATTAGAAATCGGCTAAATACTCACAAAGAATGACAATCAATTCAGATCAAGTTGAAACGAGAGAGTATACCTATGCTTTGACATCATAGAACTCCCATCCGATCAGACTGAATCTTGAATAGGAAACTATTGATAATTCACGACATTGACGGCCTCCCAATGCAATTATCAAAGGAAAACTTTTCGGGATACCGCTGATCCGTTCAAAATTTATTAAGGTGCGCCCCAGAATGTTCAGATAATTGCAAACTAATGTGAGAATCCATTAAAACAGATTAGAGAGTCAAGAGCGGAAGGAAGAAAAGAACAAGAGCTTAGAATAATATGAAGAATAGGCAGAAACAGTACGACTGGCTCAGGGATGGCTAATAGCTTTGAAGGATTTTTAAATACGAAGTCATTAACAAATCGTCTAAGCTTGATTCTTTAACTATTCCTTGTACCAACCACGAACCATGATAGAGAGTATCTTGACGCTTGTGTAATTCATTATTTTAAATTTGATTTGCCATTTATAGAAATTTATTTTCTAAGTGATTTTATTACTCGGAGACCCCATACGGAGATTAGTACGATGGGCCGAACCAGCCTGGGAGTCAAAGCATGCCCAGTCTGTGCGTTAAACCGTTCCAGTTTAACATATGGGGAAACTACTAGTTATAAACCATATTCTTTGTGTCTGCTAAGGCGGTCTCTTCCTGATCCCCTGATGTGCCGCGTTCCATTTTAGTTTTAGGGACTATTGCACTGGCTTCTTTGTGTCTGATGATCTGAAGTTAGCGTACTGACCTGAGTGACCTGTAGTAAGTAAGGTACTATATATTTGGAACTCTGGAGGAGCAACTTTTTTTTTTTTTTTTTTTTTTTTTTTTTAAGGCTTTAATGGCAGGATTCTCACCTAGTGAGCTCTTCCACCCAACCGGTTTTTGTCAGCTTAATAGCTGACATTAAAAGGAAAGAGAAAAACAAAGTAGGGAGAAAAAGGTATTAGAAAAATAGAACAGGAAAAGGAGATTTACAATGTTTTAGAAATAAGATTTTCTCAAAGTTAAGCATATATTTGCAAAACTTTTCTACAGACAAAGTCACTACAGAGAGTGGCAAAACGTAATGTACGGGTTAATCTAACTCTTTTTCTCTTATTTATTAATCCTGATGATTAAAAAATGATAAATGACTAATACCAGACCTAGCCATGCCTATGCCTCCGCATTTATAATGCGTATATCAATCACTGGCAGCAATTAATTCGGTCCTATCCCATTAATTGATTGTTCCAGAGCGTTCGATTTGTGTTATCATCAATCTATGATATCAGCGGATTCCAATGGGCAGCATCCACACCTTAAATTTCGAGCCCGTCAACCGTGTGAGAATGGGATCATCCAATCAATAGCTTCTGGATTCAAGGTACCTAAGGGTGTTACCTCCCAAATCGATCTAATGAGCTTTTACATACATAATTAAAAATTCAGATAAAAATAACATACTCATTTATTTTTTTTTAGGATTATTAAAAACAAAATATGTAGATTTTTGCACCCATGCATTATGTGGTTCGGGTTCAATATGCTTCAACTAATCCCAGTTTAAAATATTCAATTTAAAATTCTGAATCAATTAAAAGAAACATTTGAATGTGTTAGGAGTCTCAGGTGTTATAATCCTCAGATAAGAAAGGAGCATTGTTGATTGTTTGGTGCACTATATGTAGATGTCACACTGGGATACGAGACACGTTATCAGTCCCTAATAAAAAGGTTCAAAATATTGTATGCACCAAATGCATCCTGATCAAAGTGATCACCATAAGAATAGAAATGTTTTTAATAACCAGCTTGCCAGTAGTAAATTTCTTCACAAATGAGGATTTCCAACTGACAGTGACGGACCACGAGCACTTTTATAGAGAGGTCTCCAGAACTTCCTGATATTTTCCTTTTGTTGAAGAATGAATAGCTCATTCTAAAGGGAATTTAGCTAAAATGAGGACAATCTCGGGAAATCCCACCCATGCAGTCGTGGGATATACTGCAGTGTAGTGTAGCTCTATGTATTCTTAACAGTAGTGAGAGGTCTTTTTTTTCAAATAGGTTTTATAGAGGGAACTGTAACTGCTAAGGCTTATCATCCCGAAATCGAAGAGAGAAGGAAGACAGGATACCCTTCCGAGAACGAACATTATCCATCAGCATAAAATCCACCGCGGGTGGGAATCGAACCCGCGGCCTAGCGCTTACAAAGCAGACGTGTTACCAACCAAGCTAACTAGGCTGGCTGGTGAGAGGTCTAATATGAAGATAATAAATTTATTTCAGCGTTTTACACTTTTTTGTCATTTCTTAATGTCGGAACCAATTAATACCTTTTTCCAAGGGGAACCAATTCGTACATGAAATTTTTGAAGGGGAACCAATTCATACGTGACAAAAATGGACCTTTTTTTGGGAACCAACTCACCTTTTCCCAAATTTATCTCCTAAGGAGATACATTCCTGATGAGGCCTTCCCGGCTGGTCCAATTCCTCTGATCCGGACTTCACAGATTACTGAAAGAGAAGATGCAAAATAAAATAAAAATCACAAGGCGGTATTTGTTTTAAAATTTTCATCGGATTTGAGATTTTAACTTTGTATTTACACGAGACTTGGTAATACATGGAACGTTACAACAAACATTGTACATAGTACAATATGTTAATTCTATTCTACATACAAAATACAACAAGGACATACAAACAGGTAACAACATCGAAATATAGGGACATAGAGAAATAGGGGGTAGGGACGAAATGTAGGGTACTTATGGTAAAAGAGTTAAGCTAGGCGCATACTAGCCTTTAGTCTGCATTGTAACAGAATCACAGAGAAATGTGGACGAGTATAAGTCAAAGCAGTAGTGCTTCATTTAGGATGGGTTTCACCAACCTTCTTTTTAGCCCATAAAAGCCTGTTAGCTTAACAGTCCTGTTAAGTCTATACAAATCAAATTTAACTTAACCAGGCTGTTAGCTTAACAGACCTTCTAGAGGCTGAAAAAAAAAATATTGGTGAAACGGACCATTAGACTGTCAGCTTAGAAGCTTAGATCAAGGTGTTTCACTGTTAAATTATACTGAGTATGCGCCTATTTTTCATAGATAGATAAAAGGGGTGTTAAGATTAAGAAGGAATCTCGAAATCAGCAATTCACTTCTTCAAATATGTTTATGCACTTCTCACGTAATTGGACAATTTTTGCAGTACGAGCAGTGAGAAGCCCAACGTTCTCTATACTTTTATAGAAATGGACCTCAGCATCATCGCTCTACAGTCTACACACCTACAAGCTGTTAGCTGATACCAAACCACAAGTTATCATTATCACAGACTCCTGATGACACAAAAGTCGTTTCAACCCGAAGCCAACCTTCTTCCAATCGAGTGAACAGATAAGAGTACCCTAGTTATTTGTTTTAATACTTTCAAACCGCAAGCTATATTAATGGGGGAATAAAGATGTCCTGATGATACCTTTTAGTTTTTATCTTCGCTCATATTGAAGAGATGAGATGGTTAAACACAAAGTAGATTTTTTTTTTTCAAACTCAGCAAGCGTGCACCTACTTAGATACTTATCAACAATTCATTTTCTATATTATACTCATTGACATCAAGGAATAATTACTTTAATAAGGACTGACTATCAATTCACACATTATCAGATCTTATGTAATCGAAAAAAGATGTATCTTCCAGATTCCTTCCAACACAATTTAATCAAGACAAAAAATAACACAGATTCAAATAATATGACTCTCAACAAATTTTCAGAATTCAATTAACTTAAGAAAACAAACAAAAATAAAATCTAAAGTGGGAGCTTATTTAATTTAAAATCTCAACAATGAAGTTTTTAATTCGAAGTACGTTCTATGAAATTTCTTTCAGTACTCTACTAAGTGACCCTTTCACAACCGAGGGGATCTGAAAAGGGCGTAGTAAAATTTTCATCTAACACAGAAAAAGATTACTAAATTTGCAATTTTGAAATATTTTCATTATTCCTTTTCGCAGGGAAATTTGCCATAATATATGTCTCTTTCGCTTTTCAGTTCACCTGTTGATGATAGCTTACCACCTATATTTTTTATCCCTTTCCTTTCAATATTTATCTCTTTTCTGGGGCCTAAACTAATTTTTGAGAAGAATATCTGGGAGACTGAGAGGTAGGACTAGGTATTCAAAGGTATGTTACCAATATTTTCGGTACAATGAAGGATATAGTCTCTATGGGTTAACATCAATCTTCCACGTTCTCTTCAGCAAATAGCTCAAGGTTGCAAAATTTTCAATTAAAATTTCAAACTAAAAGAAGAATATAAAATAATGAATAATGTACAAAGATGTGGATTTTTTTCTTTCAAAAATAACATAAAAATCAATTACTTATGGGTATCGGATATCTACCTACATTATACGTCGGTATGCAATTTGTGTTTGCTCAGACAGCAGACAGTTCTCTCTCTTGAATAATAATAAAAATACTCGGATATTTGTTTGCATAAGGGGTATTAAAATGGGAGGTACACAAACACATGCATAATTATTTTATAGAAACTGCTCTGTAAAAAATAAGAGAGAGAGAGAGAGAGAGAGAGAGAGAGAGAGAGAGAGAGAGAGAGAGAGAGGGGCAGGTGTTGGAACTTATGCAAAGGCATCTAAACCAGATCTCTTTGAATCAAGAATTTTACTCTTTTTTAATTGCATAAGAATTTGCTGAATCAGAAGTAAAGAGAGGAGAATTTTTTCATGTTTCAGTTTCTAAAGCCATTAGAAAGAACGATTACTTATTCCTACAATATTTCTACAAATGAAAAAAAAAAAAAAAAAAAAAAAAATACAACTTATTATGCATAATATTTACACCAGGCGAGCGTCTTGACTACTGCCTAGGTAGGCAGTAACTGCACCAGTTAGGCAAATTAACTGAAAAACTGCTCTCATGAACACACAGGTGGCTTTACACATAACACTCCATAAGGTAGGTAAGATACCATTCCAGACACAATATCCTCATGAACATACAATACTGATAGATAGTTACCTGATATTTCACCACAATGTAATAGAAGATAGAACTATTGTGCTCGTTGCATATCATCACATCAGAACATTACTGGCTTCAGAATAACATAACGGTCAACGCTACTATCAATATTCAATAGAGTATAAGACATAGGGCCGGTTCACAGGGGTTTCATTTGCCCCGCGCTCCTTAAGGGGGTCTGACCCCAGGACTGGACCCCTTAAGGGGGCTGTCGTGAAAGGCTTTAAAGCCGGGCTATTCATGTAGGGAAGCACAATAAAAGAAGGATTGAGAAGTGAAGCACTAAACTACGAGTATGAACAAAAGTCTTCTCTTTTTCTTAGCTTTTTCCTACTTAAATAGGTCGGCGTAAAAGTAAAACGTTGAAAATAAAATTCATTTTATTAGAGGCCCTCGGGCCCTCATATGCTGTGCACGTTCCTGTGACAAGACCTAGAGGTGGTACTAGCAAAGTCAATATGACTCTTGTAGTAATACTACCTGCTGATAGTGTTGATTGCTAATATTGTTCAATATTACTATCGTGCTTTAACACCTACATAAATAGGTACATATCCGTCAGAAGTGTACGAGCAAATCGTAATTTTTGAGAACATTGTTTGGGGTTTGGGGGTCGATTGGACTGGGCCAAATCACATGACTTTTAGACACACTCCATTTGTCAAGGGTAAAGGGTTTACTTTGCCCCTGGGGACCATTTTAATTTGAAGAGACTATTTACTGATAAAAATGTGTAATGAAAAAGGCATAGTTAAAAAGATGCAGTTAGTGATGCACTAATATTGAACAGAAGCTCTCAGCTTCAACTTTTTACTTCCTATTAAAATAAGTATAACTTCCCTACCCTAGTATTGCAATTGGTCCAAATTTTCCCCCAGATAAGACGTTTTCTTGAAAGAGGTTTGATGTTTCCCCCAAAAGCGTTTCTAGAAGTAAATTATTAAACCCCCGACAAGGGTTGCATTCACATTTCACAGCCATGTGGATGATGGATTTGACAGGAAAAACAAAAATACCCCCCCCCCCCCCCCCCCCCCCCCGCCATGTGGATGATGGATTTTACAGGAAAAAAAAAAATCCCCCCCCCCCCTCCCCTATTACACCATCGTTTTTCCTAGAAGAAAATTGATCACCATTATGAACCGTCAAAACGGTTTCCAGAAGGCGTTAAGAAATAATGAAGTCGATAAAAAAAGTAGAAGAAAAGTGTTTGACAGATTTGAAATTTAAATGCTAAAGAGAAAATGGAAGGGAGAAAAAGAGGGGGGGAGGGAGGGAGGGAGGAAGGAACAAAGAAAGGGAGACTGGGGCAGAGAGGAAGATAGGAAACGGGAGAAGGGGAAAGAGAGAAAAACAGGAGAGAATGGGAAGAGAGAGAGAGAGAGAGAGAGAGAGAGAGAGAGAGAGAGAGAGAGAGAGAGAGAGAGAGAGAGAGAGAGAGATAGAGATAGGGAGAGGGAGGGTGAAGAGAAGAGGGGGGGGGGAGAAAAAGAGAGAGTGATAAAATCCGAGTAAAAGACGGAGAAATAAATTTATTTTATCGACATTTGACACTTAATGAAATTGTGACGACTTTACGTAAAAGAAGAAATAAATAAAGCGTTCCATAGGTATACCTAAGCATTCTAAGCCATCGTCTTAGATAATAAAGTAAATTGAGAAGAGGAAGGGCAGAAAGGGAGGCAGGTGAAATTCTATAGATAGTATAACTGTATCTAGATAGTACCTAAAGGTGATAGGTAAAAGATAGCGAAAAGTCTCCCGATCCCCGATTATGGGGTTGTTCACTTTATGTTCATAAGCTAAATCAGAGTTAAAGCCACTTTTGTTTCACTGGCATTTGGAGCAGCTCCCTAATAGTCCTCAAGACGTTGAAAGCAACCCGTATTCTATTAGGTACAAAGTCAAAAATAAATCTTACTTTGCCGCAAAAATCACACACTCAGTGACGAAGGAAGCCCAAAGTCCACAAAATTCATGCTACTTTTGAACGGATAGGTTTGCTTGCATAGGTGAAGTAAACGTCTTCGTCACTTGATGGCTGGCCTACGTGATACCCTGTTGTTCACAGAGATTGTTTCTCGAATGCACAACCATATAGGTCAAATCTAAGAAGAGCTTCAAACTCCCCAAACGCTTTTCTAATCCGATCTACATTTCCCATCTATCATTGTCACGTCTTTTTACAACGGGACCTTTTTTTCCAATTTCCTTTCTAACCCGAATTGGGAGGAGAAATATTGCCCTTCCTATTATGTACTAATAGTGTTACGAGGGAAAGAATGTTCACAATAAATTAAATTAAGGGAGAAAAAAACATCCCAGGGAAATTCCTTTCAGTCCCCTCTTACGAGGCGCCTAGATAGGGGGATATTCTGTGTTTCTAGTTAGGGTATTTACAGAATGTAGTGGCGGTGGGTAGTGAGGTAGATAGGGCGAGATTTGTAATGATCAAAAATTTCGGATTAAAAAAAAAAAAAAAAAAAAAAAAAATCCTATTGCATAAAATTAGT
Source organism: Diaphorina citri (assembly GCF_000475195.1). Classification (NCBI taxonomy): domain Eukaryota; kingdom Metazoa; phylum Arthropoda; class Insecta; order Hemiptera; family Psyllidae; genus Diaphorina; species Diaphorina citri. The sequence goes on from NW_007377505.1 coordinate 72,633, forward strand.
CCAGAAAATAATGAAGAGCGCAGACACTCCACACGCAGAAAAAAACGACAAAGGCTAGGACATATTTTTTTCTGGAGTTCAGATTCTCTTGTGGAATGGGGCCCTGGCCAGGGAACATGTGCAGCGGGGGCCCCAAGTATAAGTAGCAAAAAAAAAGGCCTTTATTTCCTATTCGTTTCCTTATTTTCCTTCTCTGTATACATTTCTTCTTACCCTTATTTTCCTCCACCCTTTCCGGCCCCTCCCTCCCTTAAAATTCCAGGAGATTTCCTTAATATCCCAGTTAGAAGAGGTAACACAAACTTTTATCCCTCGAGCATCCCCATTCATCCCCTACTGACCGGATGCAGTATATTCTTTATGCGTCCCCCCCATTTTGAAAAATGATGTCATCGAACGAGATGTTGTAGCCGTCGAAAGAAATAGTGTATTAGGACATTTTTTGGGAGATATAGCTTGGCCATTTCTCAATGTTGCAACAGGATGGGAAAAAAGCAGGATTTTATTTTTTTTCGACAGAGAAATTTTAAAGCTATTCAAAAAATTATTTATACAAATTTAATTAAAATACTTTTTTTTAAATATTATTTTTTAATCTTTTTCGGATGTTTTGACATCTCCACTAATCTGGCAATTTCATTGAATCTCTTTTCGGAAGTTTTGACATGTCCACCAATTCAGTGATTTTGACATCTCCACCAATTCGGCAATTTTGCCGAAATGTTTGCTATCGTGCTGAGATGATTTCTCTTAATAATAATCAAGTATATTCAATCAATCTTTTGACTTGCTATTAAAACTGCTAAGGCGGTCTCTTCCTGATCCCTGATGTGCCGCGTCCATTTTAGTTTAGGACTATTGCACTGCTTCTTTGTGTCTGATGACTCTGAAGTTATCGTACTGACCTGAGTGACCTGTAGTAAAGTAGGTACTATATTGGAACTCTGGAGGGAGCAACTTTTTTTTTTTTTTTTTTTTTTTTTTTTTTTAAGGCTTTAATCATGTTTAACTCGGTCGACAAATGGGCATAATACATGACGGTTTATGTGAACCGTTTTGTCAATGGAATGGCGGATTCCACAGCCAGAAGAGCCAGATCACACGCTCAAGTGAGGTTTTGCCTAAGTAACGTTTACTTTCACAGCATGCATTATCCAAGAGACAAGTGCAAGGTTCGAACTATTAAAATTTTAATTCTTATATTTCCTATTATAATTATGAGTTTGTACAATAGACATCTTTTATGCCATTCCTCACCTTCTTTTTATTTTCTATATTTACACCCTGTATAGTCTGTATACATGTAATCACATTTTCTTGTTACATTTCCTGGAGATCCGTTAGAACTTTTTTCCTGTATTTTATTTATGTTTCCAGGAATTTCCAACATACTCTTCCGTACCAGGACAAAATTATCCTAAGGACTCCGACCTGACTTTCCAGTGCCCATTTCAAGTATAAGCCTGGAAATTGGCCAACACTACAGTCTTTTAACAATGTTATTGATTAGAAAGCTTCAGTTAGGTAATGGGTAAATTGGCATTAACGTAGTGTGTGTGTGTGTTTTTTTTTTATTAATTAATTTTTCTTAGGTACCGTACTTTCCAGTTCTAGTCATAAAAGAAGCAAAATGTGTTTCTCTATGCAGTATTTGTGTTAATTTTATCGTAGACGTACGACAGTACAATATGTATTTAACCTACACTTCTGCCTCTCACTGACTAAAATCAAAAGTGTATGATTATTTTTTATACACAGTCAAAACGCTATAATTTCAAAAAAGCAGAATCAAGCACTCCGCCGAAATTTAATTAAAAAAGCAATCAGCAATAATTACTGAGAACCAGGTGGGCCCCAGATCTCGTATTTTAATTTTACAGTTCCAAATTTCAGCATACATACAGTATATCAAATGAGTTGCTCAGTAATATGTTTGTACTTTGTACAATTTGATATTGGACTATACAGGTGGTTTTAACTAACTTCAGGTAGGTAATTTTCTCGCCTCATAAAGAAGGCGGGGTATGCTTCTGGGAGGAATTTAGGTATTTTATTACCTACTTGTAAAATTTACATAGGTACAGTGTCATTGATCAGTCCCCCCCCCCCCAAGGGGTTTGTAAGGGGGAAAAAAAAAAAAAAAAATTAATTTTTCTGGACTGCAACGAGTTGCGTAATTTTATCCAGTATGAACTTTTCCAAGTCAACTTTGAATATTAACTCCATACACTGTGAATTAATTATCATGAGCATGATACACCCTTAGGAATGCATCACACATAATAGCTGACTCAAAACCCACCGTGTAATATGGATAAATGAACAATTGAACAGGCAGAATAATGAAATTCCATATAGTAATGAGTAATGACTGTAATGATACTATTGGTTATAGGTATGTACACATGGAACAAACACACTCGTTATTACAAAGGGCTAAAATATTGCCAAAGGCAACCCTCAACCTCATTCATGGACGTTAAACTGCCATTTGACCTGTTTAACACTGTTATCTTGTATGTAAAGGACTAGCGGTTTGCCAAAGGAAACAAGTAACCATTCATTTGTCAGGATAATTAATATCGACCTAATCAAGTTCTAAGGGCAGTCACAGTCACTACGGTTGTCTAACTTGTCTAGCAGATTATACAGAAATTATTACAACAAAATTAAGTATACTTAAGTAAAACTTAAAAGTGAACTAGGTATTTTCCCCATCTAAGTAAGAAGCAAGCACAAATCATCTATGATCTTTATATCTTTATCTTCCACTCGAATATTCTGTGAAGATCTTTGGAATTTTTTGGATGATATTTTTAACTAACACATTTTGATATTTTGTATCAGATACTTCAGCAGATAAGTACATATTTGATATTTTGCTTCAGATGCCTAGGTAGATAGGTATTTTCGGTGATATTAATGTTGGTAACTCGAGCCAAATAATCTCGAAAACGATTAACTTTCGAACGAAATTAGTTTGTTTTCTGTGCTACTGTTGTTGAGATGTTAAGTACTCTGGGCAAAGAATTTGAAACGAAGTATACCTAGATATATAGGTGCTTAGTAAATACTTGCAACAGATTAAAAATATGAGTCAGAAGAAGGAAGAGTAATTTATATCTTGTCAATCGGCCTAGTAAAGTTCGTCCCAACTAAATGGATTTGATATTGTAATTAACAGCAAAATTATACTCCATTTCTCGGCCTCGCGAAACATCCTGTATAAATTTATGCATTGGAAAGACGGTAATGTTCTTAAAAACGAAAAAGACTGAAAAGAAATACCAACGATTTTGGACCGAGTTCAAAACAGCAGATTAACGATGCGCTGCTCTCATGAAATGATGTTATTTAAATCTCAGATGAAATGAAGTTCTTTAAATCTCAAATCCGAAATTAGACGTTCCAGAGAGAAGAACGAAATTAGCTTTTCATATGTGAAAGAATACTCGTGTAATTTACACGAGTCTTGGGCTACAAAGACAATCAATTCTATGCACTGAAGTTCATCTCTTCCGGCTTACAGCTTTGAACTTGGAGAAGAGAACAATCGTTGGAGTCATATTGTTGATTATGTATCAGCAGATCATATAGGTACTCCGTATGTCAAGTCTCTGAAACTTCTCAAAAATAGCCTTAAATAAACGTATTTAAATTCTGAGACACAAAACAGTTAACCCCTCGTTATCTGGACCAGGAACAAACTTCAAACCAACAAAAATGGATAAGAAACAGATAAGAATTTAAGAACGTTGTTTGCCCTCGAATGATCTCTTTAAGAATTTGAATCAAGTGAACCATAAAATATGTAAATCTGAAAGAAAAAAGTTCGATTTCGCACACAGTTTAGGTTGCTGTAAAAACGATGGTATGTGAGGTTGCGCTTCACGAATCATAAAAAGAGGTAATAAATGGCCTCTAATAACTAATAATGACCAGACCAATCGAGTGATAGCGATTCATAACAGTGATTTTCAGACAATTTGGATTAGACAACCTGGTAAGTTTTTTCGGAATTTCTTTGGATTTTTTGCCGCTTGTACAACTTTGCTGATGAAGAGTCAGATTTTGAAATGTCAGTCTTATTGCTTCTAAATCAAATTGGACCCAGAAGGAAAAGACGACGACAGAAAATATTTGCTTATCAACCGATAATCGAACCAATGGCTGATGCTTTTGTGAACGCCATAGCCGATCCCGAGTTGCAACTAGCAGTCCGTCTGGCTGGAAAGAAGACTACAACTGAGGCCCTAGCGTTATGACATGACACCTAGTAAGATCCACTCCATCAGGGGCACTTGCAAACTATCTGACTAATGACTGTACTGCTGAATATAGCTATGTAGATAGATGTACATATCTATTTGGCGCCTGTGCATTAGTAAACCATGGAACCTTTTTCTAACTGGCGGACTTTATTCAAGAAGTACCTAAGCAGATAGGTACCAGAAGATGAAAATGAAAAGAAAATGAAATTAAAAATAAAAGAATTCTATCTATCAAGAAACAATGAAATATAAAAACTTAAGAATGAACTAATAAAGAAGATGAAGAAAATTTAAGAAGAAAAATAATTAAGAAGAATTCCCTAAAAGTACTCTAGTACTTAAAGGGCTTTATTCCGAAAGAACATTTTATTGTTAATGTGATATAAAATAAACTTCAATATTATTATTATTATATTATTATGAAGATCGAAGATTTGAGTAAAACATCTTTGAATTTTTACTTTCTTTTGGTTTCTATTGAAGAGAAATGGAAGGATTTTGCAGTTATGCATGTAAAGGTCCCATAACTAACACTAATGCACGTAAATTTTATGAGGTAATTGTATCTAGGTAAATTATAGCAATTGTAGGTACTAGATACCTTAATATACCTTTCTTTACAAGACCGTAATATGTAATAATTAATCCTAAGAAATATGTAGTTACCTAGACTATGTTTGAGTGTAATGGTGGCCAGTGGTGATAAGTAAATCATATGGTGGACTTAAGTGGGTCATAATTAGCACCTTGATATACAGTTGGTACTCTGGAGGCCTCACTAGTTGTGCTACAATTACATCGCAGTTCACACTCTGTTGCAACTGCTACTGGGATATGCAATTCTATGGAACTACAAGTATAAAGAAGCTCTTTGAGTAATCCTAAGTTAGAGGTGGAGAGAGTTAATACTTTGGGATGCACGGTGTAAGACTAAAGCAAAAAACTTGACATACAGAGCATGTACATAATATGTATGTCCAGTTATACCTCCGTACATATTGACATCTCTAGTGGAAACTGTTAAAATAACTAACACCATGAAAACTTGAGCGAGAAAAGAGCTATACCACCAAGACATCAATGTTTCTTTCTTCGAAGGAGCAAAAGCAAATCTTCTTCCACCTCCACATTGCACATCTCTTTACTCCTTTGTTTTGACACGAGCTAGGTACTGAATTTCTGTAATCACTACGGGCTAAAAAATTCCCGGAGGGACGGACCCTGCTTGTTTAAGCCTTTTTTTCAGTAGATAGCTCTAGATAGGTAAGAGTACTTAGGTTCTGTTTTATCCGTAGCTTTTAAGAGATTAAAATCCTTGTGGCTACATTCTATCTTGTAGAACTTCTCATTATTTTACTTCGTCAGAAAATGTCAACTTTCATACTGACCTGTTCCTTTGTTTTGACACGAGCACATAAATCTTGTGGACAAGCCTTAACACGGTGAAATATGCTGGAAATCGTCTGGACGCTAATAGTAATTATAATCAGTAATAGTCATTTTTATTGTAGGAGGTAAAGAGCTTGTACATACGAGAATACAGGGTGTAACAAGTGTAACAACCGTCTCGTCAGGAAATAAGAGTTTTTCGAGAGTTTTGATAGAGGGAACTGTAACAACGGAGATCTTATCGTTCCGAAATCGAAGCAAGAGCAAAGGAAAGGAGAAAGCCAGCCGTTCTGAGAACGAACCTTATCTTAATTTGTTCAGGACAGAGTTCGTCCCAATTAAATGGATTTGATATTGTAATTAACAGCAAAATTATACTCCATTTCTCGGCCTTGCGAAACATCCTGTATAAATTTATGCATTGGAAAGACGATAATGTTCTTAAAAATGAAAAAGACTGAAAAGAAATACCAACGATTTTGGACCGAGTTCAAAACAGCAGATTAACGATGCGCTGCTCTCATGAAATGATGTTCTTTAAATCTCAGATGAAATGAACTTCTTTAAATCTCAAATCCGGAATTAGACGTTTCAGAGAGAAGAACGAAATCAGCTTTTCATCATATGTGAAAGAATACTCGTGTAATTTACACGAGTCTTGGGCTACAAAGACAATCAATTCTATGCACAGTCCAGAGCGGTCATTTCATTTGAGAGTGATATTATTTGAAGTTCATCTCTTCCGGCTTACAGCTTTGAACTTGGAGAAGAGAACAATCGTTGAGGTCATATTGTTGATTATGTATCAGCAGATCATATAGCTACTCCGTATGTCAAGTCTCTGAAACTCCTTAAAATCATGACAAAAATAGCCTTAAATATACGTGTTTAAATTCTGAGACACAAAACAGTTAACCCCTCGTTATCTGGACCAGGAACAACAGGAACAAACTTAAAACCAACAAAAATGGATAAGAAACAGATAAGAATTTAAGAACGTTGTTTGCCCTCGAATGATCTCTTTAAGAATTTGAACCAAGTGAATGCGGCGTTGCATTAGAACTACAAGAAACCATGTCTGTAGAACATGTAGTATTTGTCGCTTTCTAATAAAGTTGTATTGTATCCTCTTACAATCTAAGTGTGTAAGGGCGCAATTACACTGTAGTAAGTAGGGAAAATGACCTAATAGTCAACTCCGAGCATTTGAAAACAACAACACTGTTGTAAGTGGCGACATGTAGCATGTCGCACTGAAGCATGTTTTAAAGCCATCTCAACATGCAGCATGTTTAAAAGATTTTCCATTGGACTGATATGATGGTTTTGGAGCTAACATTTGTAAGTGGCGACATGTAGCATGTTGCACTGAAGCATGTTTTAAAGCCATCTCAACATGCAGCATGTTTAAAAGATTTTCCATTGGACTGATATGATGGTTTTGGAGCTAACATGTAACCGTGCATGCCTCACTGAAGCGTGTTACATATATTGGCTTGAAACATGAAGCATACTTGAGGCAACATGCTTCATGTTGAAACCTGGTAAGCTCATTCGGAATTTCTTTGGATTTTTTGCCGCTTGTACAACTTTGCTGATGAAGAGTCAGATTTTGAAATGTCAGTCTTATTGCTTCTAAATCAAATTGGACCCAGAAGGAAAAGACGACGACAGAAAATATTTGCTTATCAACCGATAATCGAACCAATGGAAGGAGAAGCCGTTCTGAGAATGAACCTCAACGGGAATAAGACCCGTGAACCAGCAGGACTTACAAGGCGGGCGTGCTACCTTCCAAATCCAAACTAGGCTTGTTTCACGGAGATCGAGAGACAAAGCTGACCACAGAACCGCACATAACTTACATTCCTCTAAGTTTACTCTAATAAGAGCACGATATAAATTTTCTCGAGGCTGGATTCAATGGAAGGAGAAGCCGTTCTGAGAACGAACCTCAACGGGAATAAGACCCGTGAACCAGCAGGACTTACAAGGCGGGCGTGCTACCTTCCAAACTAGGCTTGTTTTAAGGAGATCGAGAGACAAAGCTGACCACAGAACCGCACATAACTTACATTCCTCTAAGTTTACTCTAATAAGAGCACGATATAAATTTTCATGACGGGTTTATTTCACGAGATTCGCAGGTTTGATAATGGGGTGATTTGTGGCGCATAGTCCGAACATTGGCTTCAGATTCCGGTGTGGTCATTAGTGTGATAGAAAAAACTAAACCAAACTTTTTTTCTGATTTCATGAAGTTTGCCAAGTAGAGTAACCGTGAGGTTTTTGTAGTGGGAGTGAGAAACGCCAAGTAACTCTAGTTTAGTGAGGTTTATTTTGAGTGTTTTGAATGCTTAGGAAATACATAGAATTAGGCGGTAACAAACCAAGACTAATTTCTGTTGAAACTATAGAGCCTTTTCAGAATTTTGATATGCATCAATCACAGCGTCGTGTTAGAGGAATTCCATTGACACCATTGCTTGTAATATTACCACCGTTCACCGTTAGCTACTTACAAGGAGCAACCGAGCAACTCAAATGTTTTGATCGCTTCTCGGCCTTTTGGCTGAGAAAGTGAAATAGTGCTACCCCATTAATCGTGATTACTGAATACAAATAATTTACATATTTTACGATTACTTGCAGTGCTATATCCAGCGGAGTTGTGATATGCCATTACCATAAACGACAGGGAATTCTTGCCAGGAATAAGTCCTCTACTTGGCGTCGAGCGCAACCACCAAGCCACTTGTTCCCGTAGCGGTCGAGGCCGTTCTAGAGATGGCAAAACCGGTTCCGACTGATAGCGACTATAAGTAGTATTTGTCACGAGCAATTACTTATGTCATTACGTTTCAGAGATAGGTCTCGGCAGATATGCTCGCGCTTCGTACGGTAGAGCCATGACATGACATAGCACATTCCTCACCAAACGTTTAATGGACACAAAACCCACACGGTTGATCCACGGTAAACTATACCCATATTAAGTTGTTTTGATGATAGGGCTGGGCCCAATAGTTAGGGTATAGTTAGTCACTGTAAGGTTGTCATAAGAGATTACTAAGATAAGTATTAAGTTAACTTGAGTGTTTCAAGATTTGTTGACATAAGAAAGCTTTTTTTTCCTAGTGTTATTGCTGAGCTCAGAATAAGCTAGAATCTGTTAGATTGCTAGATGATCATTGCAAATTCTATTCAATAACATGTAATCTATAGCCAAAAATTATTAATGAAAATATTAATTCAGTAACTGGCACCTTCATAAAACATATGAAAATTAATTGACATTCAGTAACTGAAGAACTACCTATAGTTCCAAGATAAGTCAAGATATTAGGATTCCGCGGATGTTATGGCATTGCCACATGGCACACCGATGCCAAAACGCCATCATCTATTTCAAGAGGCAAAATCTATACAAGGTATTGCGATGTTTCTAATAGGCAGATACCAGAGAGGCATTTCCTGTTTGATGCTACCAGGAGAGGCCCAACTTCGTGCCTTGAATTTTGTCATTACGATGAGTCATAGGACAACCTAAGTGGTGTAGCTGTTAACGCCTTGGACTTAAGATGTGATGTTGGTGGTTCGAGTCCAAATGAAGTCATAAAATTCAGCAGAATATAAATAAGTACCTTAATGGAAGAATGACATTTAATTTTATAACAAGTCTTCATGCTTCAAAGTCTTAAGCTTAAGACTCTAGTTGTCCATAAATGTTTTAGCTGCCATTTAGTGTCAGTTTTGTTAGTATTTCAGCCATAACCACTATTGCCGCTAGAAATCTGTATCTCCAGTAGAAAAAACTCACACCTTGAAAACAGGTTGGTTGGGAGATAAAAACTCATTTTTCAAAACACCTCAGAGAAGGGATTAAACTGTGGACAGGAATATGAAATGAAAAGCCGGAGGGAAATTCTATAAACTTCAATAATTAAACTTTTAATTTAAATTGGAAATTAGAGCAAGATGATGTGATGAGAGAGAAAGGAGGAAGGAGGGACAAGGGAGTGAGGGAATCATAAGAAAATCTCGAAGTTTCTCTTCCCTTCAAATTTTCATTCTCACCTTCTCTTTCCCTCATTTTTCTCCAATTTTCTTCATTAAAATATTTTCTTCCTGGATTATCCGTTCACAACTTTACACTCATAAATAAAATGAATTAACAATGAAAAATTTCCGATTTTCCTTTTTTCATCCGGAGGGAGGGAAAGAATTGAGAAAAACTTCCCCTCAAATATTTCCTCATTTCTCTCAAATGCAAATTCTAACGAATCCCGGTGTGGTCATTAGTGTGATAGAAAAAACTAAACCGAACTTTTTTTTTCTGATTTCATGAAGCTTGCCAAGTAGAGTAACCGTGGGGTTTTTGTAGTGGGAGTGAGAAACGCCAAGTAACTCTAGTTTAGTGAGGTTCATTTTGAGTATTTTGAATGCTTAGGAAATACATAGAATTGGGTGGTAACAAACCAAGACTAACTTCTGTTGAAACTATAGAGCCTTTTCAGAAGTTTGATATGCATCAATCACAGCGTCGTGTTAGAGGAATTCCGTTGACACCATTGCTTGTAATATTACCACCGTTCACCGTTAGCTACTCACTTACAAGGGAGCAACCGAGCAACTCAAATGTTTTGATCGCTTCTCGGCCTTTTGGCTGAGAAAGTGAAATAGTGCTACCCCACTAATAGTGATTACTGAATACAAATAATTTACATATTTTACATGATTACTTGCAGTGCTATATCCAGCGGAGTTGTGACATGCCATTACCATAAACGACAGGGAATTCTTGCCAGGAATAAGTCCTCTACTTGGCGTCGAGCGCAACCACCAAGACACTTGTTCCCGTAGCGGTCGAGGCCGTTCTAGAGATGGCAAAACCGGTTCTGACTGATAGCAACTATAAGTAGTATTTGTCACGAGCAATTACTTATGTCATTACGTTTCAGAGATAGGTCTCGGCAGATATGCTCGCGCTTCGTACGGTCATTAGGAGAAAGAAGTTATGGTTACTTTCTTCTCTGAGGTACGTCTAGATTAGCATGAGAAGTAACTTTTTTATGCACGTTACAAGTCAAGCCCAATTTTCGCCAGCCCAGAATTCAAAAGTATGAAAGAATTAATGGTCAACACAATAGGTAAGTATTCAGTATTGTGAAGAAGGATTAAGATGAGCAATACCTGAGTTATTCCATCCCCCATGATAGGTACCTATTCATTGAGATTTTAATCAACAAGTCTGAAGTCTGAACCCACTCACAGACCTCTCAATCAAATCTCAACTAAACCAGAGCCCTCTCAAGCAAACTTAAAAACACACAAAATTATAGACGAGCTATCCTTCCCACTCAATAAAACAGATATCCTACTGCTTGGATCAAATCCTTCTACAAGGATCAAACTATCTCGAGGATTAAGGATAGGAGCCATGACATGACATAGCACATTCCTCACCAAACGTTTAATGGACACATAACCCACACGGTTAATCCACGGTAAACTATAGCCATATTAAGTTGTTTTGATGATAGGGCTGGGCCCAATAGTTAGGGTATAGTAGTATAGTTAGTCACTGTAAGGTTGTCATAAGAGATTACTAAGATTAGTATTATTATCAAGTCAAGTTTCAAGATTATTTGTTGACATAAGAAAGCGTATTTCCTAGTGTTATTTATTGCTGATCATCTATACATATAGATGATCATTGCAAATTCTATTCAATAACATGTAATCTATAGCCAAAAAATATTAATGAAAATATTAATTCAGTATTAACTGGCACCTTCATAAAAAATATGAAAATTAATTGACATTCAGTAACTGAAGAACTACCTATAGTTCCAAGATATTAAGATTCCGGATGTTAAGGCATTGCCACATGGCACACCGATGCCAAAACGCCATCATCTATTTCAATAGGCAAAATCTATACAAGGTATTGCGATGTTTCTAATGGGCAGATAACAGAGAGGCATTTCCTGTTTGATGCTACAGGAGAGGCCCAACTTCGTGCCTTGAATGTTGTCATTGCTATGAGTCATAGGACAACCTAAGTGGTGTAGTGGTTAACGCCTTGGACTTGGGATGTGAGGTTGGTAGTTTGAGTCCAAATGAAGTCATAAAACTTAGCAGAAGATATATAATACTTTAAAGGAAGAATGACATTTATTTTATGACAAGCTTTCAAAGCTTGAGACTTTAGTTGTCCGTCATGAGTGGTTTAGCAATGTTAGTCATTTAGTGTTAGTAGTGGTTCAGAAATTACCACTATTGCCGCTAGAAATCTGTATCTCCAGTAGAAAAAACTCACACCTTGAAAACAGGTTGGTTGGGAGATAAAAACTAATTTTTCAAAACACCTCAGAGAAGGGATTAAACTGTGGACAGGAAGATGAAATGAAAAGCCGGAGGGAAATTCTATAAACTTCAATAATTAAACTTTTAATTTAAATTGGAAATTAGAGCAAGATGATGTGATGAGAGAGAAAGGGGGAAGGAGGGACAAGGGAGTGAGGGAATCATAAGAAAATCTCGGAGTTTCTCTTCCCTTCAAATTTTCATTCTCACCTTCTCTTTCCCTCATTTTTCTCCAATTTTCTTCATTAAAATATTTTCTTCCTGGATTATCCGTTCACAACTTTACACTCATAAATAAAATGAATTAACAATGAAAAATTTCCGATTTTCCTTTTTTCATCCGGAGGGAGGGAAAGAATTGAGAAAAACTTCCCCTCAAATATTTCCTCATTTCTCTCAAATGCAAATTCTAACGAATACAGGAACACGGCGAACCTTTTTCTGAATGATGAAAGGAATGGGGATCTTCTATTGAAATATTTTGGAGTTAATTTAAACTAAAGCTCTGTGGAAACTATTGGGAAAATTGCGGTAAGGCCGGATTCAAAGATGGACAGGGTGCGAACGACTGTATTCATGCTCGAGAGTCTTTAAGTTTAGAGACAGATCTATTTGAAACTCTCAAGTTACTTCGTTCAAAGACTAAAGGAAGCTAAGGCTACATTTAAAAGAAGAATCCAAGAACGAGTATAGAGTGAAAAGAAATGAGAGCTTTATTGACTCGTTGAAACAGAACTGTCAAAACCAAATTATAAATAGGTTGTAATAAACAGTAAAAGTTTCATTTGAGCTTTCGAAACTGTCAAAATAACGAGGGAAAGGGAGAGGGGATCGAACCCGGAAAGTCAGGCCTGTCGAAGGAAACATTTGAAATAAAGAGAGAAAGTGGTGAAAAGCAAGGAAAACAGTGTGGTGAAAGCAATTTTCCTGCGGTGTTGGAAAATGGGGTGCGGGGAAAATGAAAATACGGGAAGTGATATTTCATTTTCTTGGAACTTTCTGTATCTTCTTTAGGCCGGGCTTTTCCTTCGGTTTTGTTTCTTTGTTATAAAATGTCTTCTATAGGCTGCTTTACTGTTTTCCACATCTAGATATTGTCTTTTTCCTTCCTGAATAAGATCTTTTGTTTGAAAAGACGCCCAGGTTTTAAGCCTCCCGTTTTGTCTTTTAATTAATTCTAAAGCTTAAAGAAATAAAACATATACCCACACGAACCCACATACATTACATACACATGAAAAATGCCAAGATACTTGAAAATCTTTAGCACACAGCTATCAGTGTAGGAAAGTGGCAAACTTAAACCTTTTTCTCTATTACATTCAGGTGCATGTTTATTTTTCTCCACTGCTATATCTTTTGAAGCAGCGATCATTTCAGTAAACTTTTGACAAAAGGTCTCATATTTTATATCCAAGCCATCGGTTCAGTTCAGGCTCTCGCTGAGCCAAACCTGATTTACTCTGACCCGCATATTTCATACTTCTACTGCACCATCAGCTTGGAAGAAAAATCCCCAACTATAGGCCTTATAACTTTTTAACTGAGATTTGGCATAACAGTAGATATAAATATGTAGAGCATAAAATGCGCCGAATAAAGAATTTAAATAATAAACAAAAAAGGAAGGCTCCAAAAGTTGTAAAGTGTGAATAATTTTACGACGCAGTGTCCTGTAACTCCTGAATAGTCATAAAAAAAAGAACTTGGGGCAAAATCTTCTGCAAAAGTTCAACGTTTCTATTAGAAGAAAGTTTCGCTCAACTTGTTGGAAAATCTTTTTACGAAGTTTTCCAAAAGTTACAAGTTACAAGATATATTGGATTGAACGGGGGCAACTTTTAACTTCGAAACACCCAAGTTGGGTACCTACTAGTTTTCCTTCGTATTCTTGTTGAAATTTCGAAATTAATTTCCTCAAATTATAGGTGCTTACTTTGTCTTCATTTAAATTTATGGAAACAACCATTACCCATTTTCCTGCTTTTGTGGAGTTGTGGTATGTAACAGGAAGGAAGTAATTTTGACATTAGGGAAAATTTAATACGAACCAATCGAACTTTGACAATCAGGGATTCAGGATGGATCATTTGGAGAAAAAATGTTTCTAATGATGTTGAGAAAGATGTGTTCATGCCAAATATCCAAAATGTCGATTCGGGACGCGAAGCCGCGAACATAATTGCCAAATCCGCGAACATAATCGCAAAATCCGCGAACATAATCGCGAAATCCGCGAACATAATCGTAACAGGAAGCAAGTAATTTTGACATTTGGAAAAATTTAATAAGAACCAATCGAACTTTGACAATCAGGGATTCAGGATGGATCATTTGGAGAAAAAATGTTTCTAATGATGTTGAGAAAGATGTGTTCATCTTCTTCTCTTTCTCATCATATTTAGAACTTTGATATTTGATATTATGGTGCTTGCTTTGATATTTATTTTTCATGTTTGTTTACATGTTACACATCCTGTTCAGTGAACATTAAGTACCTTGCCCTTAACATTTTGTGCAAAAAGCTACCTACTGTACCTATAAGTTTACGTGTTTCATACTACCTAAGTGTTGAGCAGTATCCGATTTAATTTTTTGAATTTTACATGTTAACATACCGATGTTTTCCTATATATTCCTTGACTGTTTCACCACCGTTTTTATTTCGTAGCAACGAAACAACTGCTACATTAGACTATGTGGTCTGTGTCGTAGCAAAACGTATGTTTGACATTTTGTGCGAAAAACTACCGCGTGATTCACCCTTAACATTTTGTGCAGAAATCTGAGGGTTTCGAGTTTAATTTGAAATGCTTGTGGTGAACATTACCTTGCCCTTAACATTTTGTGCAAAAAGCTACCTACTGTACCTATAAGTTTACGTGTTTCATACTACCTAGTGTTGAGCAGTATCTGATTTAATTTTTTGAATTTTACTTACATGTTAACATACCGATGTTTTCCTATATATTCCTTGACTGTTTCACCACCGTTTTTATTTCGTAGCAATGAAACAACTGCTACATTAGACTATATTGTCTGTGTTGTAGCAAAACGTATGTTTAACATTTTGTGCGAAAAACTACCGCGTGATTCACCCTTAACATTTTGTGCAGAAATCTGAGGGTTTCGAGTTTAATTTGAAATGCTTGTTTAATTAGACATGTGCATACAAACGTTATGAAATCTCAAGAGCAAAATTCTACACATGCATGATTAGCCAGGATTAAAATGAGCAGGCAGTCCTGTGATATGGTTATGGTCGTAGTACCCATATTATGTACAGGACATTTTGTTGCCTACATATTTATGTAATAGGTGCTCGTATATTGGGGGTAAATAGGAGTAATATGGTTGCAGACCTCATGTGTACAGGATATTTTGTTAGCTATACCTATATTTATGTATTACGATTGTACATGTACATATTCATGTAATGTCTACGCAGAGGACATGCAAATTTTAATTTGCGTTACGCAATTCTACACATGCATGATTAGCTAGGATTAAAATAACCAGGCAGTCTGTGATATGGTTATGGTTGTAGTGCTCATATTATGTACAGGACATTTTGTTGCCTACATATTTATGTAATAGGTGCTCGTATATTGGGAGTAAATAGGAGTAATATGGTTGTAGACCTCATGTGTACAGGATATTTTGTTAGCTACATATACCTATATTTATGTATTACGATTGTACATGTACATATTCATGTAATGTCTACGCAGAGGACATGCAAATTTTAATTTGCGTTACGTAATCCAATTGAAGATTGGATTCTTTTCCCATGCAATCCATGGATAACTTAAATGGCGAATATGTTATGGGGACTGTGCAATCTTGCATGCACCTTACTTCCCTTATTATTTTTGATTTGGATTAATACAACATCTATTAGGAATGTAAACCCAAAATTAAGAATTTACCATTTTGGAAGAACCGAACCCAGTGGTTATAACAACATTGGTTAGTACGGAAAAAGCAAGGTATTTATGTATTATTATTTATGAGTTAGTAACTTAGTTCTGATTTCTGACAAGTGATAGCATATTTTCCTTATTTTATTCCGAATTTCAATAGAGGAACAAACCGTAATGTTGTTATTGCTGTTATTGTATATACGCATGCAACAGAGTACAGCACAGGTAAATGTTAATTCAATAGTACTGTTAGGTTTGGTACGTCTCCAAGAATGAGTTTTGGTGTAACGCAGATATATCATTGCGTACGCATCGAAAAAAAGGCGGCAAAGGGAGAGAGCATAGGAATGAAAAAGGGTTTTCAACTTGGTCCATTATAAAAGAGCATCATGTTTCCAAGTGCTATCCTATCTCCCATTTACCATTAGTACCTCAAACTTTTCAAACCTTCCTCAGTTTTCACTCTAAATAGCTTTTTTCCGCTGAGGTTGCCGTACCATAGAAACTTTAACCGTATTTCACTGATGTAACAATATGGAGCAAAACTAACTAATTTTGCTTACAAATATCCAATTAGCTCTTACAGATGTGCTCCTCGACTCGAAAGAAGGTTCCCTTTCTACTGACGCTACTGAGACTTATGTAGATACATATCATGTATCTCTAAATCCCTTTTCTTTTCCATTTTGTTCATAAATAATTAGACTTATAGATCTCTATTCTTTTAAATTTTGTTCATAATAAACGAGCAAAAAAATGGGGCCTGATTGTCTCGGTCCTACGGCTTATACAACGCCTAGTCCTCATATTTATTACCAACACTTCCTCATCACCAAACGTGTCGCCCGGTTACGAGTGGGTTAACACGAGAGATCTCTTGAACTCTCGCCCGAGAGCACAAAGTTCATTTCGTTCCAACGAGACTTGAGAAATAAATTCGAAGAAAGTTAATTTAGAAAAGAACAAAAGCATGAACAAGAAGACAAAAAGTCCACGCTCACACAATACCATAAAAAGAACAAGAGAGAAAACAAGCGACGTACACAACAAAGTGCCTGCTGTGTAATGGTTCATATTGTTTGTACAAACAAGCCCCCACCCTGCTGGTAACTGAGGCGTGCCCACGAGATCATTATAAACAACAATGCAAGTCCACAAAACCAAACTTAAACAATACCAAAACCACAAGTCTGGGAGTCTGGATCCGGCAAGACAACCGATCTGGCGCTCTGTGTGGAAATTCTGCATGATTAATTCCCCCATGAAACTCACGTTGGGTAGATTTGGTCACAAATTATGTGAAACGAATTCGACTATCAACAAAATCTCCAAGCTGACTCCATTCAACGAAGATTTGGTGAAGATTTATGGGAATTTGGACAAGGGGGAAGAGGTGACTGCTACCCACAACTTGTTCACTTTCAAAGTTGAAAGCAGAACACCAAGAGACAAAGTTATACCCATATTGTTCCCATCGGATAAGAGATGAAACATTTGATAGTGACAAACGTAGTGGTTGCTGAAATTCGAAGACAGTACAATGAGACACAAATTTATTGCCATTTTCGAAGAATGCTAATTTAACAGAATCCGGACACAGCGGATAAACGGACCCATAACGAGTGACTTCTATTCAAAAAGGACAAACTTATCACGTTTATAGGAAGACATAAAGGAAGAACGATATCCTCAGGAAGAAAATACCCATACCTAGATATGTTATGGGGACTGTGCAATATTGCACATTTACAACCCCTTTTAGTACATGCCCACCTCTGAATATCATCTTTCAATAACTTCTGAATCAAAAAATTGTAGAATGAGGAAAAAAATCATTTAATATAATTATTATAACTTCCTGATCAGGGCAGGTATCAGGGAACCAATTCATACAAACCTTTTTCCAACCGGAACCAACTAATACGTTTTTTCCCAGTTGGGAACCAACTCGTACTCAGCCATTGCATGCACCTTTTGACTTCCCTTATTATTTTTGATTTGGATTAATACAACATCTATTAGGAATGTAAACCCAAAATGAAGAATTTACCATTTTGGAAGAACCGAACGCAGTTGTTATAACAACATTGGTTAGTACGGAAAAAGCAAGGTATTTATGTATTATTATTTATGAGCTAGTAACTTAGTTCTGATTTCTGACAAGTGATAGCATATTTTCCTTATTTTATTCCGAATTTCAATAGAGGAACAAACCGTAATGTTGTTATTGCTGTTATTGTACGCATTCAACAGAGTACAGCACAGGCAAATGTTAATTCAATAGTACTGTTAGGTTTGGTACGTCTCCAAGAATGAGTTTTGGTGTAACGCAGATATATCATTGCGTACGCATCGAGCATACCCGGTTTGTATACTGAATTAAGGCACAGTTGCACTGAGGCAACAGGTAGCACTCAAAGTATTCTTCGAAACTTTTAAAGAAAATTAACCATTTCAATCGAAGGACACTGGCAAGCAAAGGTGGATTTTCCTTTCCGGTGGAACCGATTTCGATGGCGCACTATCTTGGCTTTCCTATATGGTTTGGTGCAGGCGCTATCGCTATCACGCCAAAACAGGGGAAACGAGCTTCAGAAGAGGAGAAATTCCGAAAGGAAAAATACAAAACTTTTAAAGAAAATTAACCATTTCAACCGAAGGACACTGGCAAGCAAAGGTGGATTTTCCTTTCGGAAACGGAACTTCTTCCCTTTTGGAAACTGAAATGGCGCCTTCACTAGCCCACAGGAAATCCAAGATGACGCGCCATCGGAAGCGGTTCCGTTTCAAGAAAGGAAAATACTCCTCAACATGCAGGATGCTTCAAAGATTTTTGCATTGAATTGATATGGTCTTGGAACTCTTGGAGCATGTTACAATGCTTACACATGTTGTTTTGAAGCATGTTTCGGTATAGCGTATTTTGTTTTGCTTTCGGAAACGGAACCGATTTCGATGGCGCACTATCTTGGCTTTCCTATGTATATGGTTTGGTGCAGGCGCTATCGCTATCACGCCAAAACAGGGGAAACGAGCTTCAGAAGAGGAGAAATTCCGAAAGGAAAAATACAACTCATGCTTCATGTTGCTGATGTTGCCTCAGTGTAACAGCGCCTTTTACTGAGTTCAATATCTTGGATGTCATGTTCCGTTTTCACACACGAATGGGCAAATGGGCATTCTACAACTCTACCTACGGAAGCTATGAGTTATCTCAATGCATAATTAATGCATCAATCATCATTTAGCAGATCTATCTTCTGTTGCATGATTTTGACAGGATATTTGTCAAGAGATCTTCCAGTCAAGTTATTCAGGCTAATGGAGTACCCCTAGCTTCACAGGTTTGTCCTATATGGTTGCAAATTCCAATAGTTTTTCATAAGAAAGATTTTCCGTAGTAAAAACCATGTGGCTATTGGCGTCTCCACTAATAAAAGGGTAGTTTTGGAGTCTCCACTAATAAAAGTGTATTTTTGGAGTCTCCACTAATAAAAGTGTAGTTTTGGAGTCTTCACTAATAAAAGAGTAGTTTTGGCAATTCCACTAATAAAAGTGAGTCGATGTCGGCTAGGAGTAGGTAAGTAGTCCCATACTGGTGACTTCAACCCGGTCAATACCTGAGCTCAAATTTTCCATGCTTCGATACTTTTGTCTACAAAATAATAAACAAGAACATTCTAACGAATACAGGAACACGGCGAACCTTTTTCTGAATGATGAAAGGAATGGGGGATATCTTCTATTGAATTATTTTGGAGTTAATTTAAACTGAAGCTCTGTGGAAACTATTGGGAAAATTGCGGTAAGGCCGGATTTAAAGTTGGACAGGGTGAGAGCGACCCACTGTTAACGTGGTGTTTAAAAGCCTACATAAAACAGAGAAAGTTGGACCCTATGGACCCATTTGAGAGCTTATCGCGAAACTGAGAGACAGACAAAAGGAAAGATCATTGATTTGAAACCTAGACGTTACTTCGCTCAATTAAGACTAAGTAAAGGAGGCTAAGGCTACATTTAAAAGAAGAATCGAATAATGAGTATTGAGTGAAAAGAAATGAGAGCTTTATTGACTCGTTGAAATAGAACTGTCAAAACCAAATTTTAAATGGGTGGTAATAAACAGCACAAGTTTCATTTGCGCTTTCGAAACTGTCAAAATAACATCCGAGAAAGAAGGAGGAGGGATCGAACCCGGAAAGTCAGGCCTGTTGAAGGAAACATTTGAAATATAGAGAGAAAGTGGTGAAAAGCAAGGAAAACAGTGTGGTGAAAGCAATTTTCCTGTGGTGTTGGAAAATGGGGTGCGGGGAAAATGAAAATACGGGAAGTGATATTTCATTTTCTTGGAACTTTCTGTATCTTCTTTAGGCCGGTGTCTAATGGCCGGGACCACAATCCGAGTTCAAACTTGGTTTAAGTTGTCACTGATCAAACACAGTGGGCCGATCCAGGAATTACACCTAGTATACACTCACGTGGTCTTGGCCATCAAAAGTGGAAGAAAAGATTGGCATAGGAAATAGATTACATCAAGACTAAAGCAAACGTAATTAACGAATTCAACTATTCACTAATCAGTGTGAAATAGTCAAGAGTGATAATCTACTATAACCGGTTACACCATGTGGGTGGCAATGAACTTACCAGGAGAAAGAGTAATTATCCACAGCAGACCAAAATGTAATCAAAACATTGGCTAGGCCACTGACCGACTAAGACTAGGGTTAAGGTCACGGTGTAAAACTTACAAGGAAATAAGATACAAATTTGGATTGTTTACGATACATGTAGGTATCAAAACAATTTATAAGAAAGATTTTCCGTAGTAAAAACCATGTGGCTATTGTCGTCTCCACTAATAAAAGGGTAGTTTTGGAGTCTCCACTAATAAAAGTGTAGTTTTGGAGTCTCCACTAATAAAAGTGTATTTTTGGAGTCTCCACTAATAAAAGTGTAGTTTTGGCGTCTCCACTAATAAAAGGGTAGTTTTGGAGTCTCCACTAATAAAAGTGTAGTTTTGGAGTCTCCACTAATAAAAGAGTAGTTTTGGCAATTCCACTAATAAAAGTGAGTCGATGTTGGCTAGGGTAAGTAGTCGCATACTGGTGACTTCAACCCGGTCAATACCTGAGCTCAAATTTTCCATGCTTCGATACTTTTGTCTACAAAATAATAAACAAGAACATTGAGACACCAAGTCAATGCTATTTAGAAAGAGCTCTACATATTTGACAGAAAAATAATAAAAATACAAAAAAATCTACGGGTATAGGAAACGAAATAATTCTGCATAATAACTTAACTCGAAGAAAATGACTCAAGTCTCTATCTGAATTCCACGAGTGGTAATAATGAACGAACGCTAGTTGGGTCCCATGACCTTTTTTCTCAAGGTAGTCGACCAGTTGGGTCCTGGAGTTCTGAGGGTCCAACTACCAATTGGGACCCGGGCTTACTACCAGTTGGGTCCCGTATACCTGGACCCAACTGGTCACTGACCCTCCCAGATTCGGGACCCAACTGTTACTAAGGTTTTTGAGACCCAACTGGTTTCCTCCCGTAATAATGGTAGAAGGCAATGACTCATGAGGACTCAGAGCTCGAAGCTCGCGGGTTCATGGATCCCTGGGCACAGGAAGATAGGAAGCCAAGGCGAAACAATATAATGACATGACTTTGTATTCATGATATTTATGTTGGGGGATCGTGCATGACCAATGGTGTGCATTGTGGCTCTGTATTTAGGAAGAGAGATGAGATGTGACTCTCTAACGTTCAATATGCGGCGGCTCTTGTGATTTTTTTTTATTTTTATTTTATTTTAAGAGGTTGGACAGAAGGAACTGTAACTGCTTATTGTAAGGTCTTATCGTCCCAAAATCGAAGAGAGAAGGAAGACAGGATAGAAGAAAGCCAGCCGTTAAGAAAACGAACATTATCCATTCGGAATAAAATCTGCGAGAACCGAACACGCGGCCTAGCGCAGACGCCAACCAAGCTAACTAGGCTGGAACTCTTTTGAATCTTGAAGGTGAACTAAACAAAGAAACAATCTGAACAGATGAAAATTCTTCGAGTCAAAAATTCGACCACTTTTCGTTCGATCAAATAGACTTGGAGAATACAATATTGTCTAATGGCCGGGACCACAATCCGAGTTCAAACTTGGGTTAAGTTGTCACTGATCAAACAGGGTGGGCCGATCCAGGAATTACACCTAGTATACACTCACGTGGTCTTGGCCATCAAAATTAGAAGAACATATTGGCATAGGAAGTAGATTACATCAAGACTAAAGCAAACGTAATTAACGAATTCAACTATTCACTAATCAGTGTGAAATAGTCAAGAGTGATAATCTACTTCTACTATAACCAGTTACACCATGTGGGTGGCAATGAACTTACTAGGAGAAAGAGTAATTATCCACAGCAGACCAAAATGTAATCAAAACATTGGCTAGGCCACTGACCGACTAACACTAGGGTTAAGGTCACGGTGTAAAACTTACAAGGAAATAAGATACAAATTTGGATTGTTTACGATACATGTAGGTATCAAAACAATTGTTGAAAACTTGTTCATAAACATTCAATCCTTCGTTTTGGAATGGACGTTGTTACAATGGAAGAAGTTCATCTTTGCGTGGTAAGTTTAGTATGTAAAGTGTAACCAAGGTCTTTCTAATCACTACGTTCAGTCTTAAGAGTGACAGTTCCTACCAAACCTGTCAAGCTTTTAGAATATAGACAGAAGGAATACATGTTCCCATACTAATTACTGGGGTTTGGTTACGGTTCGTAAATACGCTCATGTTAAACTGTGTGATCTTTCCTCTTTGTGACATCCAGTTTCAGCCTTCTTGTCTGTCATATGTATAATTACTAGTTACCAGCGTGGCCAGGAATTGCGTCCGATTAGCTCTTGTAATTTAAAGGTCGTACTTCTATTGCCTTGACTTTAGACTGCGCTTCGATCTCTCTATACACATGTAGGTACATAGGTATTAGTATTACACTAGTTTTCGGATAATATCACTCTTGCCTTTGATGTGGAAGCGCAATTGGACATGTGACTTGTATTCGTATCTGAGTTTCACTCAGCAAGGAACATAAGGGTCGATTTGAGTACTTTGCTGTAAGATCTGGGTTAGCACCCACAATGTTGGTATTGAAGAAATAATAAAGATAAATACAAAAGCGTTGAGCCGCCCTCTGAGATTACAAACACCAAGTCATAATCCGTTGTTCAGCATCACCAAAGTGATCTTCAACTCATGTGTCCCAATAATCACCAGACGAGATTGCTTTTCAGTAAAACCAATATCATGTTCCAACATACTGGTACCAATATCAATAGACTCAGCCAAGTCATCACACCACATCTATATACTGAACGTACTAAGTTCCAATACCCATATAGCTGCTATTGTAAATATCCCAAGACTCTTTAACTACTCTAGATGTCCAGACTCTAAATGGTCACATACTGGCTATATGGCAGACTATGGTTACGGGATCTATTGTGATGCCTTGAATCAATATAGTTTGATGAGACATTGAAATCCAGGGCTACTTGCCAATATTGCATTAGAAAGGTTTCATGTCAGTATTGATCGATTGTCAATAAAAATCGCATTAGAAAGGATTCAGTATTAATAAATTGTCAATAATAATGGTATTAGAAAGGATCCATGCCACGGTAGGAAGCGGATGAAAGTCGTTTTACACTCTTTTGTCAAATGATTTGACAGTAATAGGTAACAAAGTTATGGTAAAGATTATGGATTATGGAAGTTTTGAAAAAGAGCTTTCGTGACGAGTCATAGAAAGAAGAGAAGAGAGTCACACGAAAAGCTCTCAAAGTAGACAGCCCAACTGTTTTCTAGAAACAAATTTCCCCATGCAAGTTCAAAGAAAAGTGACGGAAGTAAATAAGACAGTACATTACATGTGGAGACAAAAATAATATTGCATATTATGTCGAAATCTCAGAACACATAGCAAAAGAACAGATGAGTGTGGGCTGTGGACGTGTTATTAGATTTGTTTCTTAAGATGAGATTTGAGAAAACGAAAGTTCTACGAGTACTTCAAAAGGAAACGAAATCACACGATAGGCCCGCATATCACACAAAAACAACAAAATTAAACGACTCCAGAAACAAACATGCAACAACAACAAAAAGCAGATGGGAATATAGTCCGGGGGAGTAGATGCTGGCAGGAAAGGCGCTAGTTAGAAAAGAGCAGAAAAGACAAGGAGGGGGAGGTCCTTATCCAAGGGATGAAGAAGGGGGAAGGAACAGCCAAAACTTTCAGATTGAGTTTTCTACAAATTGAACTTTCTGAGAAAAAAGTTTTTGGGGGAAGAGAAAAACAAATTTGTTCCACCAACAACATTAGGTACTCTAAAATGTATTCTCACTGTATCACACACATGTGAAGCATGAAAAACAAATATGTGTGTGTGTGTGTGTGTGTGTGTGTGTGTGTGTGTGTGTGTGTGTGTGTGTGTGTTTCTGGGAAAAAAAATCGTGACTCTTATCTTGTTCAGATCTCCAGTAATGAATTGTATACAATTGGTGAAATTTTGTCTCATTATGCAAATGAAGATAGCTTCAGAAGATTTATGAACTGAATTCTTTCGTACTTTTCTATACTCCATGGTTTGGAAAGAAATTGGAACCAAGTGGTTTGCAACACCAAATCAACAACGACACTATGCAAACTCCTCTATGGTGCGATTTTGGAAAATAACTGCAATCTTTAATCTTATCTACAAAGTAGAGTAGTAGAGTGTGGACCAGCCCTCACACTATATCTACCAGGCGCACTCGGTATATCATATGAGGAGATAGACTTATTAATTTCATTGCTACACGAATTGGTCATAAATAAATTTAATAGCTTTCTACTGAACTCGCACTCAATGGGTTGGAGTTGGAGGAAACCAGTTTTGGATTCTTTTTCATTCCATTTTTTTAATGTGATGTAATTTTTTCTCCTCTTGTAATAATGAAATTATGTTGAGGAAAGATAATATGTGGAATGATTGCTACACGAATTGGTCATAAATAAATTTAATAGCTTTCTACTGAACTCGCACTCAATGGGTTGGAGTTGGAGGAAACCAGTTTTGGATTCTTTTTTCATTCCATTTTTTTAATGTGATGTAATTTTTTCTCCTCTTGTAATAATGAAATTATGTTGAGGAAAGATAATATGTGGAATGAAAGTTGGACTCTCCATTAGGGAGCTACCAAGAACAAGTTGATATTAAGGTGGCCATGCAGACACCAATTCTTATGATGCCCGGTGTGGACAACATAATTTTCGAATTCATGCAGACACGAATTTCTGAACTCTTTGCCTCGCATATTACAAAATATTAAAAGATACACATACCAACTTATTTCTGGAGATCTTTGCCTTCTATAATACGAAATAACATACACATACCAAGTTATGTATTTGTTTCGTCAAATAAATTAACATGGACGTGCACTGTTCATGTTGATTTATTAAAATACAAGAAATACTGGGATGATAAAGAAAGCTCGAAATAAAACGAAATTTAGCATTTCAAGAGAGAAAAAAACCCCAAAGAAAAATGATTTATGACATGCCAAGTTTAATTAAATACCAACAACATGGTGAGTATGAGGCAGTAGTGCTTTCTTTTATCATTCCATCAGACTACTAAATGAACTAAATCCTTCTAAAAACATAAAGACCGGTAATATGACCATGAAACCATCAGAAGATACCGGCACTAAAGCTCAAGCACTAGGCTGACCTAGTGAAAGGATTTAGACCTAGAAATATCCAGAGCAATAAAAATTATCTCAAGGTATCTACGAAATTTTAATTACTTTCTGAATACCTCTGGTCCAGTGGTATTCTTAGTGTTCCTGTAATGTGTATTTCTGTTTGTACCGTTAGAGTATCACTTTGTTCTTTGCCAAAAATGGTGTTGGAATTCAATTTGATGTTTTTATTTTTTCTGGGCCAGTTCAGTTTACTAGAACTCCTTTGTTGTTTCAAGGCCAAGAACATTAAAATTAACAAATGTAATGTAATGTTCTTTGAACAAACTGCATTCATTTCCATTCATTCTGTTCAATCGTGTTCTTTTTGTCCATATAATGTTTGTTTTGAGACATAAACGTGGTGGCTGGATGAAAATAAGTTATGCTGGAATCTCAAGAAAGGTACAACAAAGAACATCATTTTTCCCTGATCTCTAATTAGAGCTTACCACTTCGAATTATTTCCGGATTGTGTTGAATTTAGATCCACTGGTGTTCAAAGTTTAGATTTTAGATCGATGCTCCATTCATTTCAATTCTGAGATATCCCGACTTGGGAAGCCCTAGCATGAGTACCTCGCGATACAAACCCATACATCAGGCCCTGGTGAGAATGCATCAGTAGGAAGAGTCAATACCAATCAGGATGGTTAATTAAAATAAAGAAACAAAACCAACAACACAGGATCCATTATTTACTCAGGTCGTCTTGCCATTGTATAGCCTGGACATTGTTTTCTCGAGACGTGACTACCAGAACACAATGGACGATCGATACAAAGAATAATAACCAAACCAAGCAACGGATGATCAAATTGATCAATACATAGGTACTGTAGCTTGCCATAAAACCGGATCTGACTTGACAACACAGTGTCTGATTGGAAAATGAAGCAATGAAGTTTTATGTGTTCATGAGCAGCAATCAACGAAGTGATGCTGCTATGCGAAGAAACAATAAACATAAATGTAATTGCGTTCATTAAGGAAAAAGTCGTCACGTCATTACGCTATCAAGCACGACACAGGCACCGTATTCTCGCAAAACTTGGTAGTTTTTCAATTAAATTTGCAACTAAAAAAGACACTTCATTAAAATTGTATAATTCATGAGATCATGGGGAATTTGTGTTCGTAGTAGATGGTGCTGAAAGTCTGCACTCGAATTTTGTGAGTTAAGAGCTTTCTCGCCTCTTCTAACTATAAAATATGAACAGATAAATAAAAATATTTCAACTACATTAACAACGTTCAGCATTTGAAATTTATGGCATAAGTTTTCTGCATGACAAGATTCCAGTTTTAATTGTTCTAAGTTTTCTTATTTATGTCTCTCTCGCCCGCTACGATATCACGCGCTGTTCACGAGAATTCCAAATCCCATTCGGTCCGAATTTAACTTCGTGGCTGGGCCCACAATAGGAGTTTAAACCCGGTTTTATTGACTCTTGGATTGAGCAATCTGATTGGTTGACTTCAAAACCTTCAGCCAATCAGATCGCTATATCCAAAAGCTAAACTTAAACCGAGTTCAAACTCTGTAGTCCCGGCCATAAAACTGTTACCTCAAGGAACCCACCAGATATTGATTTGACCTGGATATAGTCTTTCTTATAGACAAGGATTTTGTTTGAATTCTGAAGGTATTACTCCATCGCACCCAAAGTGAGAATCATGCGCCCAAGTTTCAATAATCAGATCAGGCGATATGTCTGCCAATGTGCGGATCATGACTAGGTAACTTCAAACTAGAGCTAAGGCAGAGGAGCGTTTGCTTAACAAAAGATTCGAGAAGGTTGATCTCGAAAGTTTGTATACTTCACAGAATATGCTAAGTTGACGTACAGGGTGACTTGAAAGCCAAGGGTCAGTTTAGTAATGGTACAGAAATGAAATATGAATATGACCCACCGGGGAGGAACTTAAGAACAGAGGGGAAAGAACTTTGCAAAGAGAGAATTGGGCGAGTTAAATACCTATTATTTTTGGAGCGTGATACAATTTACCACTGACAACTGTCAAGAGCACACATACCCCAAGAATTATCTAATAATGAACAAAAGAGTCCTCAGAATTTGACTAACGCAATCAGATGGTCGTAAACTCCACAACACCCTGTATATAGTGTATAGCAAAGAGAGATGTATGAAGTAATAAGATTGAAGTATACAGGAATGAATCAGGAATAAAGTTAAAACCAGTCGAGTAGCTACGAAAAGACCCACAGTAGAAAAATTCAGACCAACGATACAAGTGGCAAAAGACACAATGAAATAACTAATTCTTTCAAGTATTTAACTAAAGTAAAAGAAAGCAAAGGTAAGAATGTGCATGGCTTGAGAGACATGAAGAATATAAGAAAAATAAAAGGCAAAACGTGCCTCCCTTCTAACCAAAACCTCTATCCAAGCTAGCTGGATCCCATCTAATGCAAACTCGACCAGTAATTACAATAATTAGGAAGAAATGTCTAATATTACTGTGAATTAATTATACACCATTATTATTTTTCTTTTCATAGGGCGGTTCTCAAGCTTTATAGACCTATCGCATAGTTTCCAAAGCTTCCCGTATGCGTCCGAAGTGTATGTCTAAATTGACCAATTCATCCAAATAAGCCCTTTCAATAGCCGCTGAAGTCTACAGGGAAAAAAATATTACAAAAAATATAGTCCTTGAGGTTTGTAATATATAATCAAGCCCTGCAATTAATTATGGTGAATTGCTGGTCGTTGAGGAATTACAGATCCAAGTCCTGTTTTCTGACTTTCAATTCTACTACTTTTGTTATGGAAGTACGTCTGTTTGGATTAGCAGGTACATTGTATAACACTTTACGAAAGAATTCAATCAACACAATAAAACCATTATAGCTACGAACAAATAATAATTAATGACATTCGACCAAATAAAGCTGTCAATTTACTCACTTGTAGGTATGTTGATAGTAGATATCATCGAGTTGACTGGTATGCAAAATTTGTTAATCATAGTGATAATCAAGGTACAGAAAAGCAGTTCACCAAATCTCCTAACCGTAAGGATCAATAGTATAAAAATTAAAATATTCCTGGATAACATCTTGATTGCATTTGCAATTATCAGTGTTACTAGTGGGTCGTATCTTCTTATCAGTGAGGATGTCCTCAAGATAAGAACCATTACATCCTTCCATGTCCCGTAAATCCTGTTCTGAAATGTGGCACCAGATATGCAAATGAAACCAGTTCATTATGTCTTCACAATGTCTCCTCACGATAATCAATTTGTTCTCCTTATGAGACATACGAGCAATTCTTGTTACCTTGTTTGATTTGACGATTAATTAGTCCTTCATGTAAATAATAGGTAAGGAAGGAACAGTAAATTAAATTAAAATATGTCCAACTTTTTTCTGTACTTTACTAATTGATTGCTAATATGGTAATTCTCTTTTGCGGAACGATTGAGCATTATCAACCAACATGCAGACATGAAATCATAGAACTCTGTCGATTAAGGAAAAAATCTGGTGTGAACATCACACGACTTTCCTTATCCTATTGAATGATGCTTATTTGAGTGTTCTTTTACCCTAACTTTTACAATATCTCTAACCGTTTTGTCGCTATAGCTGAAAACCGCCAAAAAACGGTCGAAATCTGTCCAAAAGCGGTCAAAATACCGCCAAGCGCAGCAACCATCTCAACCAAACGTTTTGTGTTGCATCCTTGTCACATTTGTGAACTACATACCAAATTTCAAGTCTCTAGCTTGTACCGTTCCCGAGATATTGTTAAATTACACCGAAAACCGCCAAAAAGCGGTAAAATGCCGCCAACCGTTGAACCGGTCTTAACCAAAAGTTTCGTGTCGCATCCTTTTGCCAATATTGCATTAGAAAGGTTTCATGTCAGTATTAATCGATTGTCAATAAAAATCGCATTAGAAAGGATTCAGCATTAATAGATTGTCAATAATAATGGCATTAGAAAGGATCCATGCCAACGGTAGGAAGCGGATGAAAGTCGTTTTACACTCTTTTGTCAAAGGATTTGACAGTAATAGGTAACAAAGTTATGGTAGAGATTATGGATTATGGAAGTTTTGAAAAAGAGCTTTCGTGACGAGTCATAGAAAGTGGAACAAGAGAAGAGAGTCACACGAAAAGCTCTCAAAGTAGACAGCCCAACTGTTTTCTAGAAACAAATTTCCCCATGCAAGTTCAAAGAAAAGTGACGGAAGTAAATAAGATTGTACATTACATGTGGAGACAAAAAGAATAATGCCTATGTCGAAATCTCAGAACACATAGCAAAAGAACAGAAGAGTGTGGGAGGTGGACGTGTTATTAGATTTGTTTCTTAAGATGAGATTTGAGAAAATGAAAGTTCTACGAGTACTTCAAAAGGAAAGGAAATCACTCGATAGGCCCGCATATCACACAAAAACAACAAAATTAAACGACTCCAGAAACAAACATGCAAAAAAAAAAAAAAAAAAAAAAGATTGAGTTTTCTACAAATTGAACTTTCTGAGAAAAAAGTTTTTTGGGGGAAGAGAAAAACAAATTTGTTTCACCAACAACATTAGGTACTCTAAAATGTATTCTCACTATATCACACACATGTGAAGCATGAAAAACAAATGTGTGTGTGTGTAAGAGGGAGAGAGGGAGGGAGAGAGAGAGAGAGAGAGGGGGAAAGACGGCAAAAGAGAGAGAGGGGAAAAAAGGCGGCAAAGGGAGAGAGGGGAGGAAGAAAAAGGGTTTTCTGAGTTTTCAACTTGGTCCATTATAAAAGGGCATCATGTTTCCAAGTGCTATACTATCTCCCATTTACCATTAGTACTTCACACTTTTCAAACCTTCCACAGTTTTTACTCTAATAGCTTTTTTCGGCTGAGGTTGCAGTTCCATAGAAACTTTAACCGGATTTCACTAATGTAACAAATGGAGCAAAACTAACTAATTTTGCTTACAATTAGCTCTTACAGATGTGCTCCTCGAAAGAAGGTTCCCTTTCTACTGACGCTACTGAGGCTTATTTACAATGTACATAGCATGTATCTCTAAATCTCTTCTCTTTTCCATTTTGTTCATAAATAATTAGACTTATATATCTCTATTCTTTTAAATTTTGTTCATAATAAACGAGCAAAAAAATGGGGCCTGGTTGTCTCGGTCCTACGGCTCATACAACGCCTAGTCCTCATATTTATTACCAACACTTCCTCATCACCAAACGTGTCGCCCGGTTACGAGTGGGTTAACACGAGAGATCTCTTGAACTCTCGCCCGAGAGCACAAAGTTCATTTTGTTCCAACGAGACTTGAGAAATAAATTCGAAGAAAGTTAATTTAGAAAAGAACAAAAGCATGATGAGCAAGAAGACAAAAAGTCCACGCTCACACAATACCATAAAAAGAACAAGAGAGAAAACAAGCGACGTACACAACAAAGTGCCTGCTGTGTAATGGTTCATATTGTTTGTACAAACAAGCCCCCACCCTGCTGATAACTGAGGCGTGCCCACGAGATCATTACAAACAACAATGCAAGTCCACAAAACCAAACTTAAACAATACCAAAACCACAAGTCTGGGAGTCTGGATCCGGCAAGACAATCGATCTGGCGCTGTGGAAATTCTGCATGATTAATTCCTCCATGAAACTCACGTTGGGAAGATTTGATCACAATTTATGCGAAACGAATTCGACTATCAACAAAATCTCCAAGCTGACTCCATTCAACGAAGATTTGGTGAAGATTTATGGGAATTTGGACAAGGGGGTCAGGAATTGCGTCCGATTAGCTCTTGTAATTTAAAGGTCGCACTTCTATTGCCTTGACTTTAGACTGCGCTTCGATCTCCCTATACACATGTAGGTACATATTAGGTATTACATCACTAGCTTTCGGATAATATCACTCTTGCCTTTGATGTGGAAGCGCAATTGGACATGTGACTTGTATTCGTATCTGAGTTTCACTCAGCAAGGAACATAAGGGTCGATTTGAGTACTTTACTGTAAGATCTGAGTTAGCACCCACAATGTTGGTATTGAAGAAATAATAAAGATAAATACAAAAGCGTTGAGCCGCCTTCTGGGATTACAAACACCAAGCAATAATCCGTTGTTCAGCATTACCAAAGTGATCTTCAACTCATGTGTCCCAATAATCACTAGACGAGATTGCTTTTCAGTAAAACCAATATCATGTTCCAACATACTGGTACCAATATCAATAGACTCAGCCAAGTCACCACATCACATCTATATACTGAACGTACTAAGTTCCAATACCCATATAGATGCTATTGTAAATATCCCAAGACTCTTTAAGTACTCTAGATATCCAGTACTCTAGATATAGAGTCTAAATGGTCACATACTGGCTATATGGCAGACTATGGTTACGGGATCTATTGTGATGCCTTGAATCAATATAGTTTGATGAGACATTCAACTAAAAAAGACACTTCATTAAAATTGTATAATTCATGAGATCATGGGGAATTTGTGTTCGTAGTAGATGGTGCTGAAAGTCTGCACTCGAATTTTGTGAGTTAAGAGCTTTCTCGCCTCTTCTAACTATAAAATAAAATTGGAAATGTTGAAAGCAGAACACCAAGAGACAAAGTTGTACCCATATTGTTCCCATCGGATAACAGAGATGAAACATTTGATAATGACAAACGTAGTGGTTGCTGAAATTCGAAGACAGTACAATGAGACACAAATTTATTGTCATTTTCGAAGAATGCTAATTTAACAGAATCCGGACACAGCGGATAAACGGACCCATAACGAGTGAAATCACTTCTATTCAAAAAGGACAAACTTATCACGTTTATAGGAAGACATAAAGGAAGAACGATATCCTCAGGAAGAAAATACCCATACCTATTGTGTTTTAGCTATGATTGTGACTGAAATTACATGATATTCGATTGAAGCACGTGGAATAAATGATTCCTACTGATCACCTACTCCCTAACAACAGACCATGAAGAGGTTAAAGTCATCAATGGACCTCTCAGAAATGCAAGTCAGGCCGACATAGGTGAAATCCAGAACCACACCGACTTTTATCTTTACAAATTAGACGTACACCATATCTCTACACGAAATCTTGATTCCAAGCCCAACGTTCAGCATTTGAAATTTATGGCATAAGTTTTCTGCATGACAAGATTCCAGTTTTAATTGTTCTAAGTTTTCTTATTTATGTCTCTCTCGCCCGCTACGATATCACGCGCTGTTCACGAGAATTCCAAATCCCATTCGGTCCGAATTTAACTTCGTGGCTGGGCCCACAATAGGAGTTTAAACCCGGTTTTATTGACTCTTGGATTGAGCAATCTGATTGGTTGACTTCAAAACCTTCAGCCAATCAGATCGCTATATCCAAAAGCTAAACTTAAACCGAGTTCAAACTCTGTAGTCCCGGCCATAAAACTGTTACCTCAAGGAACCCACCAGATATTGATTTGACCTGGATATAGTCTTTTGATATTCGATTGAAGCACGTGGAATAAATGATTCCTACTGATCACCCACTCCCTAACAACAGGGTATGAAGAGGTTAAAGTCATCAGTGGACCTCTCAGAAATGCAAGTCAGGCCGACATATAGGTGAAATCCAGAACCACACCGACTTTTATCTTTACAAATTAGACGTACACCATATCTCTACACGAAATCTTGATTCCAAGCCCAGTGATACTATGACCGAGTTAAACAATGATGACTAAATAAAGACAATGGAGAAATGTCACAGATCGCGCCGACTTCTGTCCTCATATGGACAAAATAAGTCGACATGAAGATCTATCCGATTGCTACAGATAAGCATATAAAGATCGGATTCAAACTCATAAACTGATAGTATGACACTATTGTATTAGCATTAAAATAAACATGGGAACATAATAAGTTATATGTTCAAACACTGGATGCACTTTCTTCAGTCCAAGATTCAGAATGAACATTTATTTATGATTGTAAAACAAAAGCTTGATTCTTGAAATCCTCTATGACAGAATTGACAGATGTAGTAGCTTCTTGTTATATTTATTGGACTTCTGGCAATCTTTTTTGACAGGACTTGCATCGAGATACAATATTACAGAAAGGGAAAGTTGGAAAGTAAACAACAGAATTAGAGACCAATGCTGGATACAACCATTTCAGGATTACTTCTGGCAATCTTTTTTGACAGGACATGCATCGAGATACAATATTACAGAAAGGGAAAGTTGGAAAGTAAACAACAGAATTAGAGACCAATGCTGGATACAACCATTTCAGGATAAAATACGGAATTAAGTTCCAATTAGAGATCTGACTTTGATTACTTGAATGAGTTGTAAGTTGTAACCTAACTTCAGTAGATATTAGAATAATAGAAGACTAGATAAGAATATTAGCTGAAGTACCTATTGAAAGTCTCTTACCTCAGAAGCCAGATCTGGTAAAAGCAGGTGAAATGTATACCAGCACTATTTGAAGATAAGTACAAGAAAACATTTGAAAAGAAGACAATTTAAACTTGAAATGGATGTTTCTATTTCTCATTGATCTAATCTAATGTCTAGTAAAAGAAAATGAGGTTCTCTTTTTCACTGAGGATTAAGGACTTTGTAGAAAACTGGAACATCCCAACAAGAAATGGGTACTGAACTCAAGTTTAAAATAGTCATTACTTTCAGTATTTCAGTTAGAACTAATTAATTATTCAAAGTTCGAAATCTCCACTACCACGACAAAGAATTGAGAAAACTAAATCCCCTATTCTTTTCAATAGAGCTGTTATTATTTTAAGTGTTTTTCCACGTAATCTCTAGGATTTACATAACATTTGTTCAATTTCAACTTTGTAGTTGGATCTTGACTAACTTGTTAGTTAACAGTGAGTTGAGTCATTTAAACTTGAAATGGATGTTTCTATTTCAATGAATAGCTCTAATCTAATGTCTATAGTAAAAGAAAATGAGGTTCTCTTTTTCACTGAGGATTAAGGACTTTGTAGAAAACTGGAACATCCCAACAAGAAATGGGTACTGAATTCAAGTTTAAAATAGTCATTACTTTCAGTATTTCAGTTAGAACTAATTAATTATTCAAAGTTCGAGATCTCCACTACCACGACAAAGAATTAAAAAAACTCAATCCCCTATTCTTTTCAAACAGAGTTGTTATTATTTTAAGTGTTTTTCCAGGTAATCTCTAGGATTTACATAACATTTGTTCAATTTCAACTTTGTAGTTGGATCTTGACTAACTTGTTAGTTAACAGTGAGTTGAGTCGGTGGAAATTCTTGAAAACTTATTCATAAACATTCAATCCTTCGTTTTGGAATGGACGTTGTTACAATGGAAGAAGTTCATCTTTGCGTGGTAATGGTAAGTTTAGTATGTAAAGTGTAACCAAGGTCTTTCTAATCACTACGTTCAGTCTTAAGAGTGACCGTTCCTACAAAACCTGTCAAGAGTGTCAAGCTTTTAGAATTTAGACAGAAGGAATAAATGTTCCCATACTAATTACTGGGGTTTGGTTACGGTTCGTAAATACGCTTATGTTAAACTGTGTGATCTTTCCTCTTTGTGACATCCAGTTTCAGCCTTCTTGTCTGTCATATGTATAATTACTAGTTACCAGCGTGGCTCAAAGTTTTGATGATAAATCATTAATTGCTGTCAGAAATTTCTGTCTGTCATTACTATTTTAAGAGAGGAGACTGAGCTCGATTTTCCACCGATCCGTGACAATTTGACAAACTGGAAAATCTAATTAGCATCTTCTGTTTACTTTCAGATGAAATACCAAATTATAAACGGTCCAAGATAGAAATGTTCACATGGAAGTAACGTCTTTCTGAAGAGACAATATTGATGGTCTCACACTGTTTGGATTTCAAATGGAAACATTGGAAACTGGAAAAGTAATTATTCAGATGCAAAGAGGCAATGGAGTCCCCGTGATGGGTAAACATCCCTGGTGGTGCAAAGTTGAAAGAAATTGTCCATTTGTAACATTCTTTCATTTAATAAAACGATTTCCTTACATTCTACATTTCATTCAAGTAAATAAAATCAGTTTATTCAGCAAAATCAGATGCAAAGGGGCAATGGAGTCACCGTGATGGGTAAACATCCCTGGTGGTGCAAAGTTGGAAGAATTTTTCCATTTGTAACATTCTTTCATTTAATAAAACGATTTCCTTACATTCTACATTTCATTCAAGTAAATAAAATCAGTTTATTCAGCAAAAAAGTGAAATCTATAGTCGAGCCTTCAATATTCCTTCACTAGGTTCATGTTCCAAGCGCAAATTATCCCATCGAAGTCGGCAGATAAATTGCGAGCTGAAAACTACACGACAAGGTAGAGCAAACGCGGAGGTTTCGCAAGAATTATTAATAACGATCATAATGGAGGTTATTTAGAAATCTATAGTTGAGCCTTCAATATTCCTTCACTAGGTTCAAGTTCCAAGCGCGAATTATCCCATCGAAGTCGGCAGATAAATAATTGCGAGCTGAAAACTACACGACAAGGTAGAGCAAACGCGGAGGTTTCGCAAGAATTATTAATAACGATCATAATGGAGGTTATTTGCTTCCAACGTAAGAAATAATTAAACTTCATAAAAACCATCATGAGAGCCCGAGCAGCTCTCAAAGCAATCAATAAGAAATAGATATTAAAGGTAAATATATGGCAGGTAACAACAATTAAAACAAACTTACAGGATATAACGTTGATGAAAATCCGCCTCAGTTGTAACGTCTTATTAGGAGTTAATAATCAGTTAGGCCCATACGAGATGATTGGTCAATTCATTTGTGGGTTTGCGGATAGGTGAAAGACCTTATGTAATTTACTCTTACGCTAAGAATTACATTTTAAATCCATACGTTCGCCAGGAAACTTATTCCGTCGTGACTCTTTATCTTGTTCATATCTCCAGTAATGAATTGTATACAATTGGTGAAATTTTGTCTCATTATGCAAATGAAGATGGCTTCAGAACATTTATGGACTGAATTCTTTCGTACTTTTCTATACTCCATGGTTTGGAAAGAACTTGGAACCAAGTGGTTTGCAACACCAAATCAACAACGACACTATGCAAACTCCTCTATGGTGCGATTTTGGGAAATAATTCCAATCTTTTATCTTATCTACAAAGTAGA
This sequence comes from Diaphorina citri, assembly GCF_000475195.1. NCBI lineage: Eukaryota > Metazoa > Arthropoda > Insecta > Hemiptera > Psyllidae > Diaphorina > Diaphorina citri. The sequence goes on from NW_007377505.1 coordinate 109,582, forward strand.
GTACTCGAGTGTGGACCAGCCCTCACACTATATCTACCAGGCGCACTCGGTATATCATATGAGGAGATAGACTTATTAATTTCATTGCTACACGTTGCTCGTTCGTTACCTTGTTTGATTTGACGATTAATTAGTCCTTAATGTAAATAGGTAAGGAAGGAACTGTAAATTAAATTAAAATATGTCCAACTTTTTTTCTGTACTTTACTATTACTAATTGATTGCTAATATGATAATTCCCTTTTGCGGAACGATTGAGCATTATCAACCGGCATGTTGACATGAAATCATAGAACTCTGTCGATTAAGGAAATAAAAAGTGACTAGATGAATTCGTTATCGGCTGTTATATCGGTAATTTACTTTCGAAAGTTATATCTTATCTTTCAAAGTACCTTGAGAGTTGGTTAGTTCTAGTTCTCAGAAGTTGATACCTCATTTGGCAGTTGACGCACCTTTTAAACTCTCCAGAACGTCCGTCCAGTTTCAAATGACTCTTGACTATTTCCAATTCCGTCGATTAACAATGACTCCGATGTTGGCTGCAATGACTAGATCAGAAATCAATAGTACAAGCTTTCAGTTTGATTGATGGAGTGTTTAGAATTGTTTTAGACTGAGGGGGCGAATGGCAAAGCTGAGACTGTATACAACAGGAGGGTGATGCTAGCAGTGCTGTGTTCTCCCTGAAAAATAGGAAGCACCGGAAAGCGGTACTTCTCTTTGTGCTTCCCTCTGTTGGATTAAAAGAAAGCTCGAATTGGATCAAAAGAAAAAAAAAAAATATCAGAAGAGAGTTCTTCTAGAAGAGAAATACCATAGACGGCATAGAGCTAAGCTGTTCCCTTCTCAGTCGACACAAACTTCAGCCATTTTACTGAAGTTTTAGACGAGGATTCAGCTAAATAATGGGAAGCAACTCAATTATAGTGTTCTTCCACCCTAAGTTTCATAAACTTGTGTGGCACCCTATCACTAATTTTTCAAGATTGAGATTTTTTACCAGGGAACAGCTTTTCCCCTATTGAAAATCTCACGACTCGCCACTGGTAGGATGTCGCCAGTGTTTGACATCCTGTCACCCAGGAATCGTTAGAGGCAAGATGAGTAGTTCCGAGTGAAAGGACACAAGGATGCTTTCGGAAATGGTCATGGGGAAGCAGACCACTGTTAAACAATGGGAAACTGGCCAACGGAAACCAATATCCAAATACGCTTCGAGCACGACAGACTTATAAAACGAGTAATGTGAAGAGCCTTAGGTTAGGACCCTTGGTTGTTTCAGATGTAAAATAGCACAGAATACACCTTGTTTATCCTGCCCGAACAGGACTGAAAAGTCCCTTTAACCCCAGCAGTCTAAACAAGCTCTCGTATTTGTGATGGGTAAAGGTGTGTCCAATCAGGTAAAGGGGACGGGTAAAGGCGTCGATCGACGAGGTGAATCTATGTTGTCGATGTAATGTGGACGTGTCAGTCGACATCGAGTATTGGAAGAAAAGTAGCTGCTAATATACAATAGACATCGTTAAAAGCGGACACGGAAAAAAAAAGCAGTCGATAATTTTTTCTAAAAGATTGAATGTTAAGTTCGAAAAGAGGTGTTTCATAATTTTCATGATTACGAAAATTAAGGAGCGCGGTAGCGCTCCGCCCCGCCAAGTCAAGAAAGTTTGACCGCGCTACTAGAGATATTATACGCGACAGGGAAATAGCAGAATAGCTGCAAAACTTTGTAACAACTTATCACTGGTTTTCAAGAATCAAACCTTTCTCACCCTAACTCATGGCTGATGGTCTCACGGTAAAATAATGATAGTGGTAATCTTGATCTAGTATACGTTCTGACTGTGAATCTACATAATCATTGTGCAAGGTGTTCAATTAACGCAAACCTCTTCCTAACCGGGCCCAAGATTCTCAGACCTATGCTCGTAACACCTGTCTTTGGAAACTTAAATAATTTGGACCTACTAAACAAATAAATTCCCGAAATAACTTTTTACTGCGAGCGCAGCAGAAATTTCGGCGTAACAAGTAGTAGAATGGGCCTCAGGTAAGACAATTTATCAAGGAAATGCACCATTGGTTTTTCCTCCCGGCGTGGCGACGGTACACAAGACTCAGGGTAAATTCCCGGTCCAAAACTTCCGTACACAAAACTAAAAGCCATAGAAACTTCACACAAAACCGAAACCCAAAGAAATTAAAAACGCGCAAACCAATTCACGCGTAAACTTCAAATAATAATATTGCAGGAACAAGAGGAAACGCGGGGGCGTTATCTGTCAATTGATTTGTTGACACACGTCATGGTTAAAATAGTGAACAAAAAGTGTTAAAACCATGAATTAGTTTTCGAAACGGTCAACTGAGCGACCAATGTGTCGTTTTAAAATATGGCATTTCAAGTTTTAGTTAGTGTTTTATAGTTTTATTACTTGAGTTTTTGTCCAGATGGATATTTAAAGACTTTCTACCTTTTATGGATATTGGATGGTGGGTGTAAATGATGAAATACTTCATGATTGAGTTCACAGTGTTGCTAAAGCTTTGATGAGTTGTGGCACACTTGGCATCTGAAGAGGGTGAACTCACAACATCTCGAGAACCACAAACTATTCCCGATGCAATAACTTGGACTAACCCATCCAACTCAAGTAAGATATACAGATATATCTTGTGCCATTGACATGGACTGGTTACACCATAGGTAGTCGTTATCTAGTTGAACTGGCTGCCGGTTCAAATCATGAGCCATGACTACTCAAAGAGGTCATAAAAGTCAGGGAAAAAGATGACTAGATGAATTCGTTATCGGTTGTTATATCCCTAATTTACTTTCGAAAGTTATATCTTATCTTTCAAAGTACCTTGAGACTCGATTAGTTCTATAGTTCTCAGAAGTTGATACCTTATTTGGCAGTTGACGCACCTCTTAAACTCTCCAGAACGGCCGTCCAGTTTCAAATGACTCTTGACTATTTTCAATTCCGTCGATTAACAATGACTCCGATGTTGGCTGCAATGACTAGATCAGAAATCAATAGTACAAGCTTTCAGTTTGATTGATGGATTGATAAGACGACTCCGGAGCAATACAAATATGTCATAGGTTGTACTCACGATTCTGCTGGTCATGATGTTGGAGAGATATCATCTAACCAATCAGATCTTTGACAAGACTTGAGGCGAGAAGAATGCACTTCTGAGTACTCGAGAACAGATAAGTGCTGTTGTTAAAGCTATCAAATTGTTAAAAGAAGTATCTCTAACTTCTTGCTTTTGAAAAATTGAAGACAAACACATCTTTGAATCCCGATTGGATTAGATGAACAATGATTTTAGCCTGATGAAATCAATAGGGACAGACAAACTAAATGAAAATGGAGAATCAAAATCTATAATCTTCACAAAGCTTGAATGGGAGAATGTTCACGCTTTAGAAATACATTGCTTGCAATATGACGACGGGATCACGAGATGTCTTTATAACAAATACAAAGTTACACATGCACAGAGGAGATGCAACATTAACATAAGAATAGGCAACATATTTACGTTTCTGGAGACGTGTTTAGAATATATTCGAAATCTCAAGTGTCGCATTTTCAAGAGTGTCAGACGAAATGTACGTTTTGTTATTTTGTAGTTGGAGAAAATAACGAGGGCGTCTTTTGATAACTCGGAGTTAGACGTCAACCTCAGTATTGTCAATTGAACTCAAGATTGAAATGTTCAGCATCTTCTCTTTTTCAGCCCGGAGCCACGTCGGGATTAAAATTAATCCATTACTTACTTACATGTCCGTGAGATAAGCGTGGTACGTCTCTCACTGTGTTGGAAGGGTGGGGGGTCGAATTAAGGTTGAATAAAGTTTAATATCTGAGTATGGCTTGGAGTATTATTCATACTGAGAGGGCAATTCTGATTTTCTTAGTAGATAGTAATAAATTCAACTTGAGCCGTTTTTGCAAAAATAAAGCTGTTATTTTCTCTATATCGAAGAAGAATTTATGGAGCGATATAATTTTAAATCGACCACGATCTTCAAGTGTAAACTTGAGAATCCACTGAATACTTAACTCTTTTTCTCTCTCTCTCTTAATCAAGTTCTATATCACATAGATAAATATGTTCAATTCAAAGTGATCACACCGTTAGAGTAGATACGTATATCTCTGATATGTGCACTTGTCTTTGGCAGAACTGGAGTCCGTGAGCTATGATAAACTTACCAAGGAGTAAAGTTGCCTGACTTCAAACATCGAACAGAAAAAGAAATCTTACCTGGAACAAAAGAACAGAGGAAAAGGTAAATCATCTATGAAAATTTGGATTCCTAATTTTTTTTTGACATTCGATAGACTTTTTTTAAGAGGTTTGATAGGGGGAACTGTAACTGCTAGGGTCTTATCGTCCGAAAATCGAAGAGAGAAGAAAGACAGGATGGGAAAGAGGCAGCCGTTTCCGAGAACGAACCTAATTACTTCAGGATAAAATCCGCCCCGAGCGGGAATCGAACCCGCGACCTAGCGCTAGGCAGATGCGCTACTAGCCAAGCTAACTAGGCTGGCTTTCGATAGACTTAAATCCAAATAAATCATCATATCATAATTCTACTCGAAGTAAACGTAGTTAAACAAAAGATAATAGATAACAGAGCAGACAGGCAGAATGGAGATGAGATGATTTTCTGAGCATCCGCAGGAATAATGGCCTGGAAAATGTATAAAAGGCTTAAATGAGGCGAGAGAAAGATTCTTTATACGTGAGGAAAAGATAGCGTAGGTTGTGATTGTGATGTTGGAAGAGGAAGAGGGGGAGGAAAAGAAGAAGCAGAAAGAGGAAGGATGAGAATTATGATGTTGGATGAGGAAAGAAGAGGAGAAAGAGGAAGAAGAAGTCAGGAGAGGAAAAAGTTGAGAAAAATAAGAAAGAGGAAGAGGAGATGAATAAGAAAGGAAAAAGAATGAGAGTTAGAGAGAAGGAAAAGAAGCGGAAGAAGGGGGAAGAAGAAGAAGTTGAGAAAGAGCCTGAGGAAGATGATCATTAAGAGGAGGAAGAAGAAGAAGAGGAGGAGGAGGAGGAGGAGGAGAAGTACAAATAAGAAAGCGAGAACAAATAAGAGAGAACGGAAGAAGGAGAAGACAAACTTTACCTCCAAATTACTAGTATTCGCATATCAATACGGGATTAAGGGGGCTTAATTTCCTGTTTTTGGCGCCGTGTTCCTTCTTCAAAACGTGCAACTTTACTAGTACATAGAAAGTGGTGACATTCAAAGACGCCTAGGTCAAGACAAAAATCGTGATGCTTCATAACAACAATCATACAAGTACATAGTGAGCGTTTGAAGGTAGTATCGTATATCTAATAGGTACAGGTAGTATCGTAAATCTCTTATCGTACAGCTAGTACAAGAACAAGAACAATATGAGAGTATGTTGTTGTTGGTAGTTTGCTGTGGTCAGTATGGTACAAGAAAGCTTGAATCCAATGCTAGATACCTGTGCAATTTTAGTCTGAGATAAAATTCCTTCATAAATAGTTAGCTGATGGTTGGTTTTTCCTCTTGGTAGATATGAAAGTTTTGTCTTGAACTGTCACAAAACACATAATCATCTATATATAATTTACATAAAGACAATGAAATTGCCATTTTCTGCCCGCATTTTGCCGGTGACTGACGGACTGAACATCTAAGATTCCAAGTCATAAAGGATAATATTATGTACCGTTTTAGTCAACTATGTAGTTAAATAATAGATCATTTCATTCAGCTCTATATTCCATAGTCTCTACAAAAGATTCAAAGCAGCACGCCCCCTTTGCATGCTTTGTATTCTACTTGGGCTAGGTGATGAAATATTAAAAACGCGGCAAAGTTCAAGATACTCCCAAAGCTAGTAGGTTCCATGGGCTGAAGTCTATACTTTGAATAGAACTAGGTATAATAATACCTCTATTCCTACTAAATTGCATACCAGCATACCCTAGTCTGCACGCATAGAGCTTGTATCTTATGTGTTCGCCTGCATATGTTACCTTTTTCATGTTATTGCATACAGAGCAATATTAGGGCACCTCTAAAAAATTTGCAGGTATAAGCAGGACAGTTTAGGCCACCAACTCTTGGGGAAAAAAATCCCTGCGCCGTCTGGGGGAAATTGATAAAACTTACTTGCAAAAACGAAACAAAGGAAACAAAGGAAACAAATTCGGAAAAGATTAATTAAAGAAAGGACTTTTTTGTGCTCGTTGCTGACAAATTTACAGTGTTGCCAGAGTAACTCTTAAGGTTAAGGTAAACACAAACAACATCAAGCTACATGTGTATGTACTCGTATACCTACAGATTCAAGTACAGGTCCCTAGAGCTTGTGTATTTGCATAAAGAAAGTGAATTTATACTTCCTCTGCATTCAGACCGAACCGATAAAGTATTGTTAAAGGAATCTATAATTAGGTGTAAACTTATACCGTGTATTTAAATAACAGGGTAGTGAATAGGTATTTGCCGGACCGAGTATGTACATTACTCAAGTTAGTCTTAGCCGACAATATAAATGAGGTAAGTTTTTTGACTGAACGAAGCAAAGTTAGGTCTAAGTTTTAACTTGACGTGACTATTTTACATTCACTTTTACGACTTGTATGTCCGTCCGTCTGTCTATTTGTTTGCTTCTTGACTCTCTTACTTACATATTCGTGTTTCGTCCGATTTTGATTTTGGGTAAAACATAATACGAAGGAAATCTTTGAGTTTTGCTGGCTCGATCATTTTAGGCTTTGACAGCCTTCGTGGGCCGCAAGGGAACCTTTTTGCCTGTCCTAATGAGGTCTACAGTTTGTTCAACTCTCAGTGCTAAAAGATTCAAGCAAACCCTGTATTGTTACATAAATCTAACTGATGCAGCCCAGTATTTAGTATTCACCAAGATAAATCCTATTAATACTCATATTGTTTGTGTTTTAAATACATTCTAATCTCGAGACAGATATAAATAATAATAATTATCTTGTCATCATAAATCAACTTAGGCAAGAGTGCTTAGCTGAATCCCCTTTAGGGACGAGCTTTTTTTTGCACTTGTAGGAGGTAGAATTCAGTTTTCATTTTTATCTTTTGTTAGAAATACTCCCTTTGGCTTTTTGGCCACAATTTCTCTAGTCACATGAGCTCTAGGACTTTGTAGAACAATTATTCATTTACATTAACCACGGTGGCATACCTCCCGTTTTAAAATGAAAACTGAACTTACGAGTTCAAATTATATGCATGCTATTGCTCGGAGCTAGAATAAACAATTTACATGCTATTCATCATGATATTGAATTCTCTTGTTATAATTCGTACTAAATTGCATACCAGCATACCCTAGTCTGCACGCATAGAGCTATGTGTTCGCCTGCATATGTTACCTTTTTCATGTTATTGCATAGAGAGCAATATTAGGGCACCTCTAAAAAAATTTGCAGGTATAAGCAGGACAGTTTAGGCCACCAACTCTTGGGAAAAAAAATCCCTGCGCCGTCTGGGGGAAATTAATAAAACTCACTTGCAAAAACGAAACAAAGGAAACAAATTCGGAAAAGATTAATTAAAGAAAGGACTTTTTTGTGCTCGTTGCTGACAAATTTACAGTGTTGGCAGAGTCACTCTTAAGGTTAAGGTAAACACAAACAACATCAAGCTACATGTGCGTATGTACTCGTATACCTACAGATTCAAGTACAGGTCCCTAAAGCTTGTGCATGTATTTGCATAAAGAAAGTGAATTTATACTTCCTCTGCATTCAGACCGAACCGATAAAGTATTGTTCGAGGAATCTATAATTATGTGTAAACTTATACCGTGTATTTAATTAACAGGGTAGTGAATAGGTATTTGCCGGACCGAGTATGTACATTACTCAAGTTAGTCTTAGCCGACAGTATAAATGAGGTAAGTTTTTTGACTGAACGAAGCGAAGTGAGGTCTAAGTTTTAACTTGACGTGACTATTTTACATTCACTTTTTCGACTTGTATGTCCGTCCGTCTGTCTATTTGTTTGCTTCTTGACTCTTTCACTTACATATTCGTGTTTGGTCCGATTTTGATTTTGGGTAAAACATACGAAGGAAATCTTTAGGCTTTGCTGGCTCGATCATTTTAGGCTTTGACAGCCTTCGTGGGCCGCAAGCCGCAAGGGAACCTTTTTTCCTGTTCATACATAAAATAAAACGTTATAGGTACCTACACTGCCGTGCTAAGCAAAAACGCCGTATGTAAAAAAAATCGATTTTTGGTTCTTGGTGCCAAATGGTTCCTATGATCCTAAATTTTGATCCTATATTTTTTTTCTTCATCCTAAACCCCTTAAAAACCACTAAAACGTGTTGCCGTATTTCAGAAACGTATGTTTGCCGTATATAGATTGAAATCTTTTTGACATACGGCGTTTTCGCTTAGCACAGCAGTACTTCTCTTGATATAGGTAGGTAATATTGTCGAATAGATAGCCCAAAAATTCTAGGAAATTATTACCTATCTACAATACCTACCTACCTACTTATCAGACTTGATGACACGAGGCAGGGATTTTCGGTAGGTATGTAGGGTGCAACCTACAACCTTGCTCCATATTCCTCCCTATCTAGCATAATGATAGTGATTTCAAATTCCATTTGCATAAGTAAATATTTATACACATGCTACCTTTACCTACACTAAAAAAAAAAAAAAAAAAAAAAAAAAAAAAACACAAAAAAAAAAAAACCAACAAAAAAATGTGGCACCCTATCACTAATTTTTCAAGATTGATATTTTTACCAGGGAACAGCTTTTCCCCTATTGAAAATCTCACGATTCGCCACTGGTAGGATGTCGCCAGTGTTTGAATGGGTTTGATATCCTGTCACCCAGGAATCGTTAGGGGCAAGATGAGTAGTTCCGAGTGAAAGGACACAAGGATGCTTTCGGAAATGGTAATGGGGAAGCAGACCACTGTTAAACAATGGGAAACTGGCCAACGGAAACCTATATCCAAATACGCTTCGAGCACGACAGACTTATGAAACGAGTAATGTATATATAGAGAGCCTTAGGACCCTTGGGTGTTTCAAATCTAGAATAGAATATACCTCGTTTATCCTGCCCGAACAGGACTGAAAAGTCCCTTTAACCCCAGCAGTCTAACACAAGGTCTCGTATACGTGATGGGTAAAGGTTTGTCCAATCGGGTAAAGGGGATGGGTAAAGACGTCGATCGACGAGGTGAATCTATGTTGTCGATGTAATGTGGACGTGTCAGTCGACATCGAGTATTGGAAGAAAAGTAGCTGATATGCAGTGGACATCGTTAAAGGCGGACACGAAAAAAAAAAGCAAAGTCGATAATTTTTTCTAAAAGATTGAATGTTAAGTTCGAAAAGAGGTATTTCATAATTTTCATGATTACGAAAATTAAGGAGCGCGGTAGTGCTCCGCCCCGCCAAGTCAAGAAAGTTTGACCGCGCTACTAGAGATATTATACGCGACAGGGAAAGTAGCCGTTTTCAGGTAGTTGTAGGGGGACAATAATTATACAGACTCCAAGATGATTTAAGATGCAGAAACTCGCATGATAAATTGAACTATGAAGTTATCAAATGTGGTTGTTTATTTTACACACACTCGTATCAAAGTGACTCATAGAAATTGTTGCGTTGCATTTTCACTGGAACGGTTCCAAACTTGAGATGAGACTATACTTTATGTTCATACATAGTATATTAAACATAAATAGAAAATTAATAAATGTTGCATTAATGATTCAATTCTCAATTCCGGTCTTCAACACTCTGTAACTGTCAATGGTTAATGTATGATATGTCACGAACAATGTACTGACTCATAGAAATTGTTGCGTTGCATTTTCACTGGAACGGTTCCAAAACTTGAGATGAGACTATACTTTATGTTCATACATAGTATATTAAACATACATAAATAGAAAATTAATATATGTTGCATTAATGATTCAATTCTCAATTCCGGTCTTCAACACTCTGTAACTGTCAATGGTTAATGTATGATATGTCACGAACAATGTAATAAATTCAACTTGAGCCGTTTTTGCAAAAATAAAGCTGTTATTTTCTCTATACCGAAGAAGAATTTATGGAGCGATATAATTTTAAATCGACCACGATCTTCAAGTGTAAACTTGAGAATCCACTGAATACTTAACTCTTTTTCTCTCTCTCTCTCTCTTAATCAAGTTCTATATCACATAGATAAATATGTTCAATTCAAACTGATCACACCGTTAGAATAGATACGTATATCTCTGATATCTGCACTTGTCTTTGGCAGAACTGGAGTCCCTGAGCTATGATAAACTTACCAAGGAGTAAAGTTGCCTGACTTTAAACATCGAACAGAAAAAGAAATCTTACCTGGAACGAAAGAACAGAAGAAAATGTAAATCATCTATGAAAATTTGGATGCCTAAAATATTTTTAGATAGGCTTGCCAAACGTCCCGAATTGGCCGGGACAGTCCCGAATTTCAGGGGGTGTGTTCTCCTATAGTGAATTTAGATAAGGAGGTATTCATATATGTATTTATTTAAATAGAGCTTCCTATCTCTGAAACCTTAAATTCACTTGACATGAAGGTTGAGAAGGTTCCCTATCGCCTGAACCTACATGTGCCATTCATATTCACCCTTACCGTCAAAAGGAATGCTAATTTTTTCTTGCTTCCTCTATAAGTAGGCTTGCCAAACGTCCCGAATTGGCCGGGACAGTCCCGAATTTCAGGGGGTGTCCCGGCGTCCCGTTCAGTTTTTCATTGTAGAGTATCAACAAAAATAACTGGACCTCTTTACAGAATATGAACGATTGTAATTCGGCGGTCTAACTACCGTGTAACAAACCAGATATTTTTGATATCCAAGTGTGTTTTATAAGACTCTTGCAGACTTGCAGTCCTAACTCTTTTAACAAACACCCAGTATATGAGCAAAAGAAACGAGTTCTACAGCCAAGAAATTCAAGCATGCAACGTCAATTCCTTTATTTTACTTACTCCTCAGTTCGTTTACATTCTTTCTTTTCAGAATTTGTTCTTAACTTGTTTGAATTTGTCATGCTTTCATCAGTTTGCTCTTCCACTTTGCTAAACCTTTATAAACGAGAAAATGGGTCCCAGAAAAAATTCGGGACGCGTTTTTTAACTTAACTAACTTTCTAGGTTTACCGGCAAAATTTACCTCTATATATCAGAATTTGGTCTTAACTTGTTTAAATTTGTCATGCTTTCATCAGTTCGCTCTTCCACTTTGCTAAACCTCTAGGTATAAACGAGAAAATGTATTAAACCGCCTTAAACGAAAAAATGAGCTGGTCCCTTGGATTCTCGTTTATCCAGGTTCGACTGTATTTTAGGTAGTCGTTATCTAGTTGAACTGGCTGCCGGTTCAAATCATGAGCCATGACTACTCAAAGAGGTCATAAAAGTCAGGGAAAAAGAAAATAATTAAGTACACCAACCAGAAAGTACCTATTAAACTATCGGGGCCGAGATCGAACCTAATGTCCGACCGGACTAATAAATTCACTCGAGTGTTGCAATGTAGACGGAATAGAGGGTGTTGTAAGTTCCTCTATTTTATGGGCCCTTTTCACTGCCTGTTTTATCGACGGACAGGCAGTGAAACAGCTGTTGTATCACACTTTATTGTCTGTATCATCAGAGAGCGTAATTCATGGGCATGCCTTATTTTATAGGCAAGAGGATGCAAATTGCAATCCAGGACTTTGATTTACAGTGGTGTATCAAACGGGATTGTTACCCGGGCGGGGCAGTGTTGTCGGATTGATTTTCACCGATTCAGAACAGCTTTTGGCAACATTAATACTCCTTCCTCTTCACAGGTAGGAGGTAGGACCAATACTTCAAATGATTTTGTATGCAGACTTGTAGTGTAGAGTATCAACAAAAATAACTGGACCTCTTTACAGAATATGAACGATTGTATTTCGGCGGTCTAACTACCGTGTAAGTAACAAACCAGATATTTTTGATATCCAAGTGTGTTTTATAAGACTCTTGCAGACTTGCAGTCTTAACTCTTTTAACAAACACCCAGTATGAGCAAAACAAACGAGTTCTACAGCCAAGAAATTCAAGCATGCAACGTCAATTCCTTTATTTTACTTACTCCTCAGTTCGTTTACATTCTTTCTTTTTTCCCGTTCCGATTGTCCGATTCGAAGCCCTAATCATTCAATTAGACGCTTCATCAGGCCTTCAGCACCGCAAACTTGTTATAGCTGGCGTGTTTATTGCCTCACAACTTGCATACAAGATTGCAGTATACGCCAGATTGTAGGCAGATATTTGTGGTTTAAATTCCTCGTTGAGAAAATGAGATGCAGAAATGGAAATCAGAATAGAAATAGCACACATGAAATGATTATTTTGATGTGAACACTTTGGTTTGCTGGCGTAAAAGATGCAAAAGTCCTCGTTGAGAAAATGCGATGCAGAAATGGAAATCAGAATAGAAATAGCACACATGAAATGATTATTTTGATGTGAACACTTTGGTTTGCTGGCGTAAAAGATGCGGGGGGACATGCTAGATACCTGTGCAATTTTAGTCTGAGATAAAATTCCTTCATAAATAGGTAGCTGATTGTTGGTTTTTCCTCTTGGTAGGTATGAAAGTTTTGTCTTGAACTGTCACAAAACAAATAATCATCTATATATAATTTACATAAAGACAATGAAATTGCCATTTTCTGCCCGCATTTTGCCGGTGAGTGACAGACTGAACACCTAAGATTCCAAGTAATAAAGGATAATATTATGTACCGTTTTAGTCAACTATGTAGTTAAAGAATAGATCATTTCATTCAGCTCTATACTCCATAGTCTCTACAAAAGATTCAAAGCAGCACGCCCCCTTTGCATGCTCTGTATTCTACTTGGGCTAGGTGATGAAATATTTAAAACGCGGCAAAGTTCAAGATACTCCCAAAGCTAGTAGGTTCCATGGGCTGAAGTCTATACTTTGAATAGAACTAGGTATAATAATACCTCTATTCGTACTAAATTGCATACCAGCATACCCTAGTCTGCACGCATAGAGCTATGTGTTCGCCTGCATATGTTACCTTTTTCATGTTATTGCATACAGAGCAATATTAGGGCACCTCTAAAAAATTTGCAGGTATAAGCAGGACAGTTTAGGCCACCAACTCTTGGGGAAAAAAATCCCTGCGCCGTCTGGGGGAAATTGATAAAACTTACTTGCAAAAACGAAACAAAGGAAACAAAGGAAACAAATTCGGAAAAGATTAATTAAAGAAAGGACTTTTTTGTGCTCGTTGCTGACAAATTTACAGTGTTGCCAGAGTAACTCTTAAGGTTAAGGTAAACACAAACAACATCAAGCTACATGTGTATGTACTCGTATACCTACAGATTCAAGTACAGGTCCCTAGAGCTTGTGTATTTGCATAAAGAAAGTGAATTTATACTTCCTCTGCATTCAGACCGAACCGATAAAGTATTGTTAAAGGAATCTATAATTAGGTGTAAACTTATACCGTGTATTTAAATAACAGGGTAGTGAATAGGTATTTGCCGGACCGAGTATGTACATTACTCAAGTTAGTCTTAGCCGACAATATAAATGAGGTAAGTTTTTTGACTGAACGAAGCAAAGTTAGGTCTAAGTTTTAACTTGACGTGACTATTTTACATTCACTTTTACGACTTGTATGTCCGTCCGTCTGTCTATTTGTTTGCTTCTTGACTCTCTTACTTACATATTCGTGTTTCGTCCGATTTTGATTTTGGGTAAAACATAATACGAAGGAAATCTTTGAGTTTTGCTGGCTCGATCATTTTAGGCTTTGACAGCCTTCGTGGGCCGCAAGGGAACCTTTTTGCCTGTCCTAATGAGGTCTACAGTTTGTTCAACTCTCAGTGCTAAAAGATTCAAGCAAACCCTGTATTGTTACATAAATCTAACTGATGCAGCCCAGTATTTAGTATTCACCAAGATAAATCCTATTAATACTCATATTGTTTGTGTTTTAAATACATTCTAATCTCGAGACAGATATAAATAATAATAATTATCTTGTCATCATAAATCAACTTAGGCAAGAGTGTGAAATATGCAGCAAGCACGGGTGCCGATTTTACTTTCTAGCCTACAATCCGCAATGATAAAGAAAACAGGCGAGAGGAGATAGAACCATTTAAAATAGGTACTTTGTGCAGATGATGTGTAGATATGTATGTAAAGTTATAAGGTGTTGAAAGTTGATAGCAATAAATAATACGAAGTATGGTACTATGGTGTGGAATTAATTGCCCTGAACAGCTCTGAGGATTTCATTATTCTACAGTTTCTGATTCAGGAGCACACGTTCGGATTCTATTCAATTTGAAAACTAGGTAATAGGAAAAAACATCAAATCAAATTCTGAGTTATGCCCTTCCGTCCCTAGTGAAATTTCCGTCTTTCGTTCCACTGATTTGCGTCTCTGATCTGAAATTTATCAAACTTTCTTCCACGAATACTTGAGTTATGTCCTTCATACACGTACAATGTGTATTGGTCACTCCCGGATGAGACAACTTTCTGGGGGTTACAGCGTTAGTAAAGAAGTTGAAAGTCTGATTGAATTTGATGTACCTTAAGTGAACTTCTGGTTGTCATTTTACCTACAGCCGCGTGATCATTTACCCAAGGTGTACCAACCTCAGAACTTCACTAAAGTTCCTTTAGAGGGGGAGGAGCAAGACAGATCTAGTCATTACTTATATTGTCGTTAATCATCTGATTCTAATGGGTTGGTTATATGTAGATCTGATGGGAATCATTAATAACCAGTCACCAAAGCATTTTTTTTTTCTTTTAATGGATTTTGCTAATCACGCCAACTTACGTATGGACGTATGTAATTAGGTAATTACCCGTTTTCAATCAACGCAACGCTGTGAACAGGGCAAGCTTGTATGTATCTTGGTTTAGAAATCTTTCCAAATGATTTTTTAACCCATCATATATTATGTATAATCGATATCTTAGAGGTAATAATAATGCTTATTTATACTGCTCGAATAGGACTAAAAGGCCCCTTTACCCAAGCAACAGGCTAAAATTATTGTGGTTAAGTTCTCAAACAATGTTAATACAAATTTCCACATTTCGGATGGATTTGAACACATGCCCTCCAGTTTACCAGCCGAGCGTTTTCACTGCTATACACTATGGGGACAGTTTTGTAAAGCAACAGACGTATCTCCCATGATAATTCTACAATCGGAGTCCCTTATCACGTCTCGCAATTTGGGGAAGTACCTTCAGGCAAAATTAAAACCCTTAATTGCATCAATCGTCGGCCGAACTTTCAAAAAACTTTCATGTCTTCATGGGGAATGAATGGAGTCGGGGGGTCATGTTACATGCAAAACTACAAGTATAATCTCTCTATGTAATCATTAGCTTAATTTTGTTAGAAAAAAAAGAGTTTTTCAGACTCCTTCTAATCAAAAGGAACTGAAATTTCTAAGCGTATTCCGGGACTGGTTTCAGCGAAGAAAGTTGATCAATAAACACTAGTTTTAGTACATCACGAATCAGTCGATTCTTTGACAACCTAAAACTTGAAGTACTTTACATGCCAGTAAGGTACAGGTATTAAGTACTACTTACTTTAGAAACACATACGCTTGCACGCTATAGGAATCAACTTCTCAACATGCTGAGCTTCATAAAAGATATATACAGAAATAGCTGAAAACTTCACATAAGAACCAGCCATAATGGCCAAAATATACGAAACAATAACTGAAACATACAGCAACATCTGATTGTGTAAGTAGAACAAAGGGTGCAATAGTCCTACATGCTGGATTCCGCACCCAGGAATTTCGTCAGAAAAGACCCCCATATCAATGAAATGTAAGTAGAACAAAACAATGGGGATTTGGGGATGCAATAGCCGCAATAGATCTAAATACTGGATTCCGCACACACGAATTTCGTAAGAGAAGATCCCGAAATGAGTGTAAGTAATGAATATAGCAGAATAGCTGCAAAACTTTGTAACAACTTATCACTGGTTTTCAAGAATCAAACCTTTCTCACCCTAACTCATGGCTGATGGTCTCACAGTAAATAATGATAGTGGTAATCTCGATCTAGTATATACGTTCTGACTGTGAATCTACATAATCATTGTGCAAGGTGTTCAATTAACGCAAACCTCTTCTTAACCGGGGCCAAGATTCTCAGACCTATGCTCGTAACACCTGTCTTTGGAAACTTAAATAATTTGGACCTACTAAACAAATAAATAAATTCCCGAAATAACTTTTTACTGCGAGCGCAGCAGAAATTTCGGCGTAACAAGTAGTAGAATGGGCCTCAGGTAAGAAAATTGATTTGTAGACACACGTCATGGTTAAAATAGTGACCGTACCTGTAGACCTAATAGTTTTCGAAACGGTCAACTGAGCGACCAATGTGTTGTTTTAAAATATGGCATTTCAAGTTTTAGTAAGTGTTTTATTACTTGAGTTTTTGTCCAGATGGATATTTAAAGACTTTCTACCTTTTATGGATATTGGATGGTGGGTGTAAATGATGAAATATTCATGCAGACACGAATTTCTGAACTCTTTGCCTCGCATACTACAAAATATTAAAAGATACACATACCAACTTATCTCTGGAGATCTTTGCCTTCTATAATACGAAATAACATACACATACCAAGTTATGTATTTCTGTTTCGTCAAATAAATTAACATGGACGTGCACTGTTCATGTTGATTTATTAAAATACAAGAAATACTGGGATGATAAAGAAAGCTCGAAATAAAACGAAATTTAGCATTTCAAGAGAGAAAAAAACCCCAAAGAAAAATGATTTATGACATGCCAAGTTTAATTAAATACCAACAACATGGTGAGTATGAGGCAGTAGTGCTTTCTTTTATCATTCCATCAGACTACTAAATGAACTAAATCCTTCTAAAAACATAAAGACCGGTAATATGACCATGAAACCAAAAATTTAGCATTTCAAGAGAGAAAAAAAAAAACCCAAAGAAAAATGATTTATGATATGCCAAGTTTAATTAAATACTAACAACCTGGTAAGTATGAGGCACTAGTGCTTTCTTTTATCATTCCATCAGACTACTAAATGAACTAAATCCTTCTAAAAACATAAAGACCGGTAATATGACCATGAAACCATCAGAAGATACCGGCACTAAAGCTCAAGCACTAGGCTGACCTAGTGAAAGGATTTAGACCTAGAAATATCCAGAGCAATAAAAATTATCTCAAGGTATCTACGAAATTTTAATTACTTTCTGAATACCTCTGGTCCAGTGGTATTCGTTAGTGTTTCTGTAATGTGTATTTCTGTTTGTACCGTTAGAGTATCACATTGTTCTTTGCCAAAAATGGTGTTGGAATTCAATTTGATGTTTTTATTTTTTCTGGACCAGTTCAGTTTACTAGAACTCCTTTGTTGTTTCAAGGCCAAGAACATTAAAATTAACAAATGTAATGTATTAATGTTCTTTGAACAAAATGCATTCATTTTCATTCATTCTGTTCAATCGTGTTCTTTTTGTCCATATAATGTTTGTTTTGAAGCATAAACGGGGCTAAATGAAAATGAGTTACCCTGGAATCTCAAGAAAGGTACAAAGAACATCATTTTTCCCTGATCTCTAATTAGAGCTTACCACTTCGAATTATTTCCGGATCGTGTTGAATTTAGATCCACTGGTGTTCAAGGTTTAGATTTTATATCGATGCTCTATTCATTTCAATTCTGAGATATCCCGACTTGGGAAGCCCTAGCATGAGTACCTCGCGATACAAACCCATACATCAGGCCCTGGTGAGAATGCATCAGTAGGAAGAGTCAATACCAATCAGGATGGTTAATTAAAATAAAGAAACAAAACCAACAACACAGGATCCATTATTTACTCAGGTCGTCTTGCCATTGTGAAGCCTGGACATTGTTTTCTCGAGACGTGACTACCAGAACACAATGGACGATCGATACAAATAATAATAACCAAACCAAGCAACGGATGATCAAATTGATCAATATATAAATACTGTAGCATGCCATAAAACCGGATCTGGCTTGACAACACAGGGTCTGATTGGAAAATGAAGCAATGAAGTTTTATGTGTTCATGAGCAGGAATCAACGAAGTGATGCTGCTATGCGAAGAAACAATAAACATAAATGTAATTGCGTTCATTAAGGAAAAAGTCGTCACGTCATTACGCATTTTGCACAGATAAGTAGTGCTTTTTCTGCAGCTAAGTAGGTAGTGCTTTTTCTTTACCCTTCCATTTTCCATTTAATTTTTTCCCTCGTTCAGTGCTATGTGTACGAAAAAGTTTATAGCGTGGATGAGTTTCAGGTTTCAGGCAATGTCAATCGACATCGAGTGTAGTGTAGACGCTACTTTAAACATCCGCTGTAATGTATTCCAACAATACCAATTCTTCAACAACAATGCCAACAATACCAAGGCTCGGTAAAACTCAATGTGTAACTAAAAAAGACACTTCATTAAAATTGTATAATTCATGAGATCATGGGAGAATTTGTGTTCGTAGTAGATGGTGCTGAAAGTCTGCACTCGAATTTTGTGAGTTAAGAGCTTTCTCGCCTCTTCTAACTATAAAATATGAACAGATAAATAAAAATATTTCAACTACATTAACATTAACAACGTTCAGCATTCGAAATTTACGGTATAAGTTTTCTGCATGACAAGATTCCAGTTTTAATTGTTCTAAGTTTTCTTATTTATGTCTCTCTCGTCCGCTACGATATCACCCGCTGTTCACGAGAATACCAAATCCCATTAGGTCCGAATTTAACTTCGTGGCTGGGCCGCTGGGCCCACAATAAGAGTTTAAACCCGGTTTTGTTGACTCTTGGATTGAGCAATCTGATTGGTTGACTTCAAAACCTTCAGCCAATCAGATCGCTATATCCAAAAGTTAAACCTAAACCGAGTTCAAACTCTGTAGTCCCGGCCATAAAACTGTTACCTCAAGGAACCCACCAGATATTGATTTGACCTGGATATAGTCTTTCTTATAGACAAGGATTTTGTTTGAATTCTGAAGGTATTACTCCATCGCACCCAAAGTGAGAATCATGCGCCCAAGTTTCAATAATCAGATCAGGCGATATGTCTGCCAATGTGCGGATCATGACTAGGTAACTTCAAACTAGAGCTAAGGCAGAGGAGCGTTTGCTTAACAAAAGATTCGAGAAGGTTGATCTCGAAAGTTTGTATACTTCACAGAATATGCTAAGTTGACGTACAGGGTGACTTGAAAGCCAAGGGTCAGTTTGGTAATGGTACAGAAATGAAATATGAATATGACCCACCGGGGAGGAACTTAAGAACAGAGGGGAAAGAACTTTGCAAAGAGAGAATTGGGCGAGTTAAATACCTATTATTTTTGGAGCGTGATACAATTTACCACTGACAACTGTCAAGAGCACACATACCCCAAGAATTATCTAATAATGAACAAAAGAGTCCTCAGAATTTGACTAACGCAATCAGATGGTCGTAAACTCCACAACACCCTGTATATAGTGTATAGCAAAGAGAGATGTATGAAGTAATAAGATTGAAGTATACAGGAATGAATCAGGAATAAAGTTAAAACCAGTCGAGTAGCTACGAAAAGACCCACAGTAGAAAAATTCAGACCAACGATACAAGTGGCAAAAGACACAATGAAATAACTAATTCTTTCAAGTATTTAACTAAAGTAAAAGAAAGCAAAGGTAAGAATGTGCATGGCTTGAGAGACATGAAGAATATAAGAAAAATAAAAGGCAAAACGTGCCTCCCTTCTAACCAAAACCTCTATCCAAGCTAGCTGGATCCCATCTAATGCAAACTCGACCAGTAATTACAATAATTAGGAAGAAATGTCTAATATTACTGTGAATTAATTATACACCATTATTATTTTTCTTTTCATAGGGCGGTTCTCAAGCTTTATAGACCTATCGCATAGTTTCCAAAGCTTCCCGTATGCGTCCGAAGTGTATGTCTAAATTGACCAATTCATCCAAATAAGCCCTTTCAATAGCCGCTGAAGTCTACAGGGAAAAAAATATTACAGAAAATATCGTCCTTGAGGTTTGTAATATTGTATATATAATCAAGTCCTGCAATTAATTATCGTGAATTGCTGGTCGTTGAGGAATTACAGATCCAAGTCCTGTTTTCTGACTTTCAATTCTACTACTTTTGTTATGGAAGTACGTCTGTAAAAATATAGTCCTTGAGGTTTGTAATATATAATCAAGCCCTGCAATTAATTATGGTGAATTGCTGGTCGTTGAGGAATTACAGATCCAAGTCCTGTTTTCTGACTTTCAATTCTACTACTTTTGTTATGGAAGTACGTCTGTTTGGATTAGGAGGTACATTGTATAACACTTTACGAAAGAATTCAATCAACACAATAAAACCATTATAGCTACGAACAAATAATTAATGACATTCGACCAAATAAAGGTGTCAATTTACTCACTTGTAGGTATGTTGATAGTAGATATCATCGAGTTGACTGGTATGCAAAATTTGTTAATCATAGTGATAATCAACAGGTACATTGTATAACACTTTACGAAAGAATTCAATCAACACAATAAAACCATTATAGCTACGAACAAATAATAATTAATGACATTCGACCAAATAAAGCTGTCAATTTACTCACTTGTAGGTATGTTGATAGTAGATATCATCGAGTTGACTGGTATGCAAAATTTGTTAATCATAGTGATAATCAAGGTACAGAAAAGCAGTTCACCAAATCTCCTAACCGTAAGGATCAATAGTATAAAAATTAAAATATTTCTGGATAACATCTTGATTGCATTTGCAATCATCAGTGTTACTAATGGCTCGTATCTTCTTATCAGTGAGGATGTCCTCAAGATAAGAACCATTACCTACATCCTTCCATGTCCCGTAAATCCTGTTCTGAAACTTGGCACCAGATATGCAAATGAAACCAGTTCATTATGTCTTCACAATGTCTCCTCACGATAATCAATTTGTTCTCCTTATGAGACATACATATTACTTTCTATTTAGAATTGTTTTAGTTTAGACTGAGGGGGCGAGTGGCAAAGCTGAGACTGTATACAACAGAAGGGTGATGCTAGCAGTGGTGTGTTCTCCCTGAAAAATAGGAAGCACCGGAAAGCGGTACTCCTCTTTGTGCTTCCCTCTGTTGGATTAAAAGAAAGCTCGAATTGGATCAAAAGAAAAAAAAAATATCAGAAGAGAGTTCTAGAAGAGAAATGGCATAGACCTGAGCTGTTTCCTTCTCAGTCGACACAAACTTCAGCCATTTTACTGAAGTTTTAGACGAGGATTCAGCTATAAATAATGAGAAGTAACTCAATAATAGTGTTCTTCCACCCTAAGTTTCATAAACTTGTGGCACCCTATCACTAATTTTTCAAGATTGATATTTTTACCAGGGAACAGCTTTTCCCCTATTGAAAATCTCACGATTCGCCACTGGTAGGATGTCGCCAGTGTTTGAATGGGTTTGATATCCTGTCACCCAGGAATCGTTAGGGGCAAGATGAGTAGTTCCGAGTGAAAGGACACAAGGATGCTTTCGGAAATGGTAATGGGGAAGCAGACCACTGTTAAACAATGGGAAACTGGCCAACGGAAACCTATATCCAAATACGCTTCGAGCACGACAGACTTATGAAACGAGTAATGTATATATAGAGAGCCTTAGGACCCTTGGGTGTTTCAAATCTAGAATAGAATATACCTCGTTTATCCTGCCCGAACAGGACTGAAAAGTCCCTTTAACCCCAGCAGTCTAACACAAGGTCTCGTATACGTGATGGGTAAAGGTTTGTCCAATCGGGTAAAGGGGATGGGTAAAGACGTCGATCGACGAGGTGAATCTATGTTGTCGATGTAATGTGGACGTGTCAGTCGACATCGAGTATTGGAAGAAAAGTAGCTGATATGCGGGTTTCTCTCTCCGCCCCTACTTGTCAAAAATAAGTGACTGTCCACATATGTTTAGTCGACCGGCCGTCGATTGATGTCGCCTAAACCGTCCACACTGCCTCGGCAATAAATATAGATTCACTTCGTCGATCGAATTTGTTTGGACACACCTTAACACCACCAAAATCGACTTATGTGCTGTAAATGGGTGTACGAGTATATGTAGCTTTCCCTAATGAAAATCCCACGCCACGGCCCTGATGCTTATACTTAACTGGTGTATATCTCATCCAGGAGGGTCCGGACATGTAGGGGCGACGCAAGGACACATTCAGAAGCCCTCAAATGCTAATATTTTGGAGTACCTATTCCCCACCCCCAAGCGAAACCCTGCGGGGGGAGAGTATATCACTGATTAAACTTCAATGGCGTATATCCTATTCGGGGGCCCCGGACATGTAGGAGTCCTACAAGCTACAAGGACACATTCAGGAGCCCCCAAATGCCAAAGTTTGGAGCATTCATCCCCTCCCAAGCGATACCCTACGGGGGGGGGGGAAGAGTATATAGGTAGGTATTACGCCACTGTTGAAGTTTTAATGTTCCCTCAACATGGCCTTGTCTGAAGTTCGACTTAAATGACCAGACTTTTTATTAAAACTACACCATCAGAGAAATGAACCCAGTATCAAGATGCACAAGAACCATCAGATAAAGAAATCATAGGAAATAGAACATTTAGAATCAAGTGGGTGCAGCAGCTTGTAGAAAGAGCTAAAGTTCGTAGTCGTCCATTATTTCAAGAGGAAGTCTTCAGAAATGTTAAACGATATCCAAGAGAAAACGCCTACGTAGAAATATGACACAAGTAGTACCTAATGGGTGAATCGATCTCCTGGTAACGAAGGAAAGTAAAAAGGTAAATAGGAAGCAGATATTTGTATTTTGAACCTATAATATGCTACTACTTATGGTCTCACTAAAGGACCCACATATGTATATAGTCGACCGGCCGTCGATTGATGTCGCCTAAACCGTCCACACTGCCTCGGCAATATAGATTCACTTCGTCATCGAATTTGTTTGGACACACCTTAACACCACCAAAATCGACTTATGTGCTGTAAATGGGTGTACGAATATATGTAGCTTTCCCTAATGAAAATCCCACGCCACGGCCCTGCTTATACTTAACTGGTGTATGTCTCATCCAGGAGGGTCCGGACATGTAGGAGCGACGCAAGGACACATTCAGAAGCCCTCAAATGCTAATATTTTGGAGTACCTATTCCCCGCCCCCAAGCGAAACCCTGCGGGGGGAGAATATAACACTGATTAAACTTCACTGGCGTAGATCCTATTCGGGGGCCCCGGACTTGTAGCTCGTAGGAGCCCTACAAGCAACAAGGACACATTCAGGAGCCCCCCAAATGCCAAAGTTTGGAGCATTAATCCCCTCCCAAGCGATACCCTACGGAGGAAGAGTATATAGGTAGGTATTACGCCACTGTTGAAGTTTTAATGTTCCCTCAACATGGCCTTGTCTGAAGTTCGACTTAAATGACCTCAATGTACATCTGCATTGTCTCGTTCCAGTTATCTTCACGAGAAGTTTTCTTGGAATGATGTTTGCTGCTTTCTTTCCGCAAAGAAAACTTTCGAGAGGAAACTGCTCTACATATAAAACTTGTCGGAAAAAAAGAATAAATTTCCGTCTTTTTAGCTGAATTCCCTTTAGGGACGAGCTTTTTTTTGCACTTGTAGGAGGTAGAATTCATTTTTCATTTTTATCTTTTGTTAGAAATACTCCCTTTGGCTTTTTGGCCACAATTTCTCTAGTCATGAGCTCTAGGACTTTGTAGAACAAATTATTATTCATTTACATTAACCACGGTGGCATACCTCCCGTTTTAAAATGAAAACTGATCTTACGACTTCAAATTATATGCATGCTATTGCTCGGAGCTAGAATAAACAATTTACATGCTATTCATCATGATATTGAATTCTCTTGTTATAATTCTCATTCAACAACTATTCATTTTACATTTTCCTATTGAAGCATACACATTCTTCAAGTTAATATTTCAAAGTTCATTCTGCTTTGGAATGCATTTTTAGCTTGCATTCCCATTCCATTGAGTTTACAACTGCATACTTTTCTATTCAAAATATAATTAGATATACATAATTCGTATGGATTTTATACGAATACCGTTGAAATTAAATATTGCAATTGAGATTTTTACTATAATTGGTCCGAGATTCATTGAAGCTCTTAGCAATATGTTGAAAATTACTGCTTTGATTTCTACGGTAGACCGTGACTGGGTAACATTTACCAAGGTCTTTTTCTTTGACATTTCAGCGACCTAGGATTATTTCAATTTCATGAAAATTTGTTATTTTGTAGTTGGAGAAAATAACGAGGGCGTCTTTTGATAACTCGGAGTCAGACGTCAACCTCAGCTCCTCAGCATTGTCAATTGAACTCAAGATTGAAATGTTCAGCATCTTCTTTAGCCTGGAGCCAAACCGAGATTAATATTAATCCAATACTTACTCACTTTCCGTGTTCATGAGATAAGTTTAATATCTGAGTATGGCTTGGAGTATTATGCATACTGAGAGGGAAATTCTGATTTTCTCAGTAGATTTTGCACAGATAAGTAGTGCTTTTTCTGCAGCTAAGTAGGTAGTGCTTTTTCTTTACCCTTCCATTTAATTTTTTTCCCTCGTTCAGTGCTATGTGTACGAAAAAGTTTATAGCGTGGATGAGTATCAGGTTTCAGGCAATGTCAATCGACATCGAGTGTAGACGCTTCTTTAAACATCCGCTGTAATGTATTCCAACAATACCAATTCTTCAACAACAATGCCAACAATACCAAGGCTCGGTAAAACTCAATGTGAGAAGAAGCACAAGGAGAAAGAGGAACAAGTTGAGGAAAAAGAAGTAGAAGTAAGGAGAGGAAAAAGTTGAGAAAAATAAGAAAGAGGAAGAGGAGATGAATAAGAAAGGAAAAATACAGAGAAGGAAAAGAAGCGGAAGAAGGAGGAAGAAGAAGTTGAGTAAGAGCATGAGGAAGATGATCATTAGGAGGAGGAAGAGGAAGAAGAAGAAGAAAAAGAAGAAGAAGAAGAAGAAGAAGAAGAAGAAGAGGAGGAGGAGAAGTACAAATAAGAAAGCGAGAACGACAAATAAGAGAGAACGGAAGAAGGAGAAGACAAACTTTACCTCCAAATTACTAGCCCTGTATTCGCATATCAATAAGGGATTAAGGGGGCTTAATTTCCTGTTTTTGGCGCCGTGTTCTTCCTTCAAAACGTGCAAACTTTAGGTACTAGTACATAGAAAGTGGTGACATTCAAAGACTCCTAGGTCAAGACAAAAATCGTGATGCTTCATAACAACAATCATACAAGTACATAGTGACCGTTTGAAGGTAGTATCGTATATCTAATAGGTACAGGTAGTATCATATATTTCTTATCGTACAGCTAGTACAAGAACAAGAACAATATGAGAGTATGTTGTTGTTGGTGGTGTATGCTGTGGTCAGTATGGTACAAGAAAGCTTGAATCCAGATCGTCACAAGACTAGAAGAAGAATAGAAAGGTGAACGAATGTGAAATGAGAGAGGCATCTTAGGAAAATATACTTATAGCTATTTATAATAATACATGGTATGTTATGTACATAATTTACTTTATGTTTTTTAATAATGAAATGTACAGCTACATATTATTTATAATAATAGAACCAAATACCTGACAATGTAGATTCAAGTATGTTACTTATAGTACAGCAAACCATTATGGCTTTGCTGTACATTATGGCTTATGGAAGAATTTATAGGATGCAGGATGTCCTCATAAGTTACTAGGGAATCCCCGGAACCTTCTGACTAAATTTGGAAACCAGCTCAAATCTACCTCACCTCACCTGAGTGGAGCCGCGCAAAAAGCCAGCACCATGCAATTGGCAAGAGTGTGAAATATGCAGCAAGCACGGGTGCCGATTTTACTTTCTAGCCTACAATCCGCAATGATAAAGAAAACAGGCGAGAGGAGATAGAATCATTTAAAATAGGTACTTTGTGCAGATGATGTGTAGATATGTATGTAAAGTTATAAGGTGTTGAAAGTTGATAGCAATAAATAATACGAAGTATGGTACTATGGTGTGGAATTAATTGCCCTGAACAGCTCTGAGGATTTCATTATTCTACAGTTTCTGATTCAGGAGCACACGTTCGGATTCTATTCAATTTGAAAACTAGGTAATAGGAAACCATTTAAAATAGGTACTTTGTGCAGATGATGTGTAGATATGTACATGTAAAGTTATAAGGTGTTGAAAGTTGATAGCAATAAATAATACGAAGTATGGTACTATGGTGTGGAATTAATTGCCCTGAACAGCTCACATGGTATGTTATGTACATAATTTACTTTATGTTTTTTAATAATGAAATGTACAGCTACTTACATATTATTTATAATAATAGAACTAGATACCTGACAATGTAGATTCAAGTATGTTATAGTACAGCAAACCATTATGGCTTTGCTGTACATTATGGCCTATGGAAGAATTTATAGGATGCAGGATGTCCTCATAAGTTACTACTAGGGAATCCCGGGAACCTTCTGACTAAATTTGGAAACCAGCTCAAATCTACCTCACCTCACCTGAGTGGAGCCGCGCAAAAAGCCAGCACCATGCAATTGCCCAGATGTTCACCCATTTGGATACCAACCATGCACAATGTTGTTTAACTTCAAAGAACCCTTGGGAGCTGGTGTATTCATCGTGCTATCATCGCTGGCTAGTATTTTGTTGACATTCTCTATAAAGACCTTTTATTAAAACTACACCATCACAGAAATGAACCCAGTATCAAGATGTACAAGAACCATCAGATAAAGAAATCATAGGAAATAGAACATTTAGAATCAAGTGGGTGCAGCAGCTTGTAGAAAGAGCTAAAGTTCGTTTTTTCCTGTCCTAATGAGGTCTACAGTTCGTTCAACTCTCAGTGCTAAAAGATTCAAGCGAACCCTGTAGTGTTACATAAATCTAACTGATGCAGCCCAGTATTTAGTATTTACCAAGATAAATCCTATTAATACTCGTATCTAGTGTTTGTGTTTTAAATACATTCTAATCTCGAGACAGATATAAATAATAATAATTATCTTGTCATCATAAATCAACTTAGGCAAGAGTGTGAAATATGCAGCAAGCACGGGTGCCGATTTTACTTTCTAGCCTACAATCCGCAATGATAAAGAAAACAGGCGAGAGGAGATAGAACCATTTAAAATAGGTACTTTGTGCAGATGATGTGTAGATATGTACATGTAAAGTTATAAGGTGTTGAAAGTTGATAGCAATAAATAATACGAAGTATGGTACTATGGTGTGGAATTAATTGCCCTGAACAGCTCTGAGGATTTCATTATTCTACAGTTTCTGATTCAGGAGCACACGTTCGGATTCTATTCAATTTGAAAACTAGGAAATAGGAAAAAAAAAACATCAAATCAAATTCTGAGTTATGCCCTTCCGTCCCTAGTGAAATTTCCGTCTTTCGTTCCACTGATTTGCATCTCTGATCTGAAATTTATCAAACTTTCTTCCACGAATACTTGAGTTATGTCCTTCATACACGTAGAATGTGTATCGGTCACTCCCGGATGAGGCAACTTTCTGGGGGTTACAGCGTTAGTAAAGAAGTTGAAAGTCTGATTGAATTTGATGTACCTTAAGTAAACTTGTGGTTGCCATTTTACCTACAGCCGCGTGTTCATTTACCAAGGTGTACCAACCTCAGAACTTCACTAAAGTTCCTTTAGAGGGGGAGGAGCAAGAGAGATCTAGCCATTACTTATATTATCGTTAATCATCTGATTCCAATGGGTTGGTAATATGTAGATCTGATGGGAATCATTAATAACCAGTCACCAGAGCATTTTTTTTTTCTTTTAATGGATTGTGCTAATCACGCCAACTTACGTATGGACGTAT
The DNA here is from genome assembly GCF_000475195.1 of Diaphorina citri. Lineage (NCBI taxonomy): Eukaryota > Metazoa > Arthropoda > Insecta > Hemiptera > Psyllidae > Diaphorina > Diaphorina citri. The sequence goes on from NW_007377505.1 coordinate 137,685, forward strand.
GTAATTAGGTAATTACCCATTTTCAATCAACGCAACGCTGTGAACAGGGCAAGTATGTATCTTGGTTTAGAAATCTTTCCAAATGATTTTTTAACTCATCATATATTATGTATAATCGATATCTTAGAGGTAATAATAATTCTTATTTATACTGCTCGAATAGGACTAAAAGGCCTCTTTACCCAAGCAACAGGCTAAAATTATTGTGGTTAAATTCTCAAACAATGTTAATACAAATTTCCACATTTCGGATGGATTTGAACACATGCCCTCCAGTTTAGCAGCCGAGCGTTTTCACTGCTATACACTATGGAGACAGTTTTGTAAAGCAACAGACGTATCTCCCATGATAAATCTACAATCGGAGTCCCTTATCACGTCTCGCAATTTGGGGAAGTACCTTCAGGCAAAATTAAAACCCTTAATTGCATCAATCGTCGGCCGAACTTTCAAAAAACTTTCATGTCTTCATGGGGAATGAATGGAGTCGGGGGGTCATGTTACATGCAAAACTAAAAGTATAATCTCTCTATGTAATCATCAGCTTAATTTTGTTAGAAAAAAGAGGTTTTCAGACTCCTTCTAATCAAAAGGAACTGAAATTTTTAAGCGTAAGGACTGGTTTCAGCGAAGAAAGTTGATCAATAAACACTAGTTCTAGTACATCACGAATCAGTCGATTCTTTGACAACCTAAAACTTGAAGTACTTTACATGCCAGTAAGGTACAGGTATTAAGTACTACTTGGTTCAACTTGATTTCTACAAGCCAGGTAGGTACTATATACTTGGATCAACTTAACATTAATATCTGGTTGAGCCCAGTAGCAAATTTGTTCTGCAGATTTCAGAATAAGCAAGAGACGACTAGAGTTCCGAAGATTGTCGTCCTATTAACACCAGGCCTGACATTCAGAAGGGTTACCTAGTACCAGGGCCGTAATGGGGGGGTGGCCTTGCAATGGAAGCTTAAAGGCTTTTCTTTGGTTGGTAAGTATGCTACCTGCTGATACCTGTATTCAAAGACAATGAAGATTAGCTTTTAATACTGTGATGTTCATGGAAATCGGAAAGTCCCAATATGTACTACTTATGTACATCACTACTGACTTCTGGTACTGTCATTTTCAAGACCCTGAATTTGCCAAGTAGTAAAACCAATTGATCCGGTCATAATAAAACGAATTTGCTGATGGCAACTTTACTTACTGGTAGTCAATAGTATTAGGTTGATATATTGATAATCAGAAAGTTGATACCTAACCAAAAGCTGAAATTATAACGAATCATAATCACCTGATTCCGAAAGTTTTTGCTCATTTTGACGAGATGTGTCAAGAAAGGGAAGTATGGAGCTCTCTTTTTAAACGTGTCAGACGAAAAAGAAGCTGTGTATTAAGAAAGCATTATGTAGGTATAACTAATTAATTATAGCTATACCAAGTCTATCGTCTCGTCTGTAAGATTTTGAAATTTTTTTTTTTTTAAGTCTTAGGTCAAAAACCTCACCTCTTGACTTCGAAATTAAGACAAGATAATCCCATTTCTTGATAATAATTCTCATTTTGGTTCCCAATTTTTTTTTTCTCTTTTAATTCAACTTTTTTCTGTCACCTTTTTTGTTCATTATGATAATTAATTTCAGAGACAAGAAACTGCTGTTGTTGAAAGCTCAGAAAAATCCTTTCCGGTTTTGGCCAGGACAATTTCTTAAAATCTGCAAATCTAAAAAAAAGGCTTGGCACCTATTACTTAGGATCACTTTAAAATCTTGTAATGTTCCTTGGACCTCGGAGCTTTTTTTCTCTCTCAACAATGATAACGGACATGATAAATTGAGCAAAAAAAAGTTATTCGTGAAGCTGAAATTCTGCCAAAACCGGTTCCCAAGAAGACTAGTAGGAGAGACTGCAAGAAATGACTGTCAGACCAAAGTTGTAATGGGCAATAAATGGTAAAGAGGGAATGAACTAAAGATATGTACTTAGAAAGAACTGGATGATAAGGGAAACTTGGATATCTAGGACAAGAAGGAAAGACCGAGGGCTGAAAAAGGGAAGGAATATTCGAAAGGAAGTGGGGTGAAAGAAAAGGAACTATAACAAGGAAGGGAAAAAGGGAACAAGGAACACACAAGATAAGGGGAACTTAGGAAAGGAGGGTTCTGGACGGTTTAATTGTAGGTTTTCAGTTATTTTATGCTGGACAGAACACTGAGATTTGTTTTACTGAGGATTTTGCGAAGGTGGTGGTAGGGAGCAGATTTGAATGACGAGACTTATGGCCTCTGGGGGAAAAAAGGTGGTCAATACTTAACCTCACATAGAGTAAAAAAAAAACCTGTTCACATTAGGTATCTGTCTGATGAGGTGCTTGCCTGGTGAGCGGAAGGGTGAGGGTTTGAATCCTGACTGAGATATATAATTTTACCATAATTATTTACTCATTATTAGCACACATCGTTTCTACCTTCCTTAGTTCTCTCTCTCTCTCTCTCTCTCCTTCTTTTGCACTAACTGTTCTGAAAGCGGATGGCTTTACCACAATATTTAAAATACCAAGAAGCTACATCAAGGCAGATGTAAGACCATTGCCCCTGCATGGTGAATCACACTAACGGAAAGGGAGCCCAATTAGGGAAGATAATTACAAAAACCAAACCTTCCATATAAGAAAACCGCAGCACGCAATGGGTTGGTGGCTAAGAAACAGTAATCCGTCAGATAGGTATTACGGGTATTACCTATATCTGGAACTGATTCCACATTCTCTAGCCTCTGGTCTAGATTTTGTTTTGTAATATAATTATCGTTACAGAAATATGCAAACGTCTTGGACAAGGCTTTAGATCAGGAACTGGAAAGCCCGGTTTTTGCGGCAAGATACATATTTCTTTATTTTCTATGAGCTCCTGAGATACATATACGTAGCAGAAATGAGATAATACCTGCACAAAGTACAATGAACGTGTAGGTAAGTACGAGTATTTCCTTTATAAAATGTCGTGAATGTTCTTAGTAAACAGAAATATATAAACTTAGTTATATAAATAAATAAAAATAATAAATTATCATTTCCCTATAAAATAGGAATAATAATCAGAGTTCTCTTTAAAAAAAAAAAAAAAAAAAAAAAAAAAAAAAAACACACATAATTTTATTATACTTATGTAGCATGTGTTAGTCCACCCTGTAAGTCACATGTTTAACACACACATAACATCATGTGTTACTTGTAATACGATCTTTGTGATTATTATAGGACGTGTGTAAAGAATATATATGTGTGTGCGAGAGAGAGAAAAGATGTTTCCTTTGAGGGTGCAAGAGAGAGAGAGAGAGAGAGAGAGAGAGAGAGAGAGAGAGAGAGAGAGAGCGCAAAATACAGAGAAGAAATTTACACCTTAAAACCCTTAGCAGAATAATGTCCTGAGGATATTACATCAATTATTAAGTATTATTTAATAAAAAGGAATTCTAGAAACATATATGTATTTCGATGACGATGAAGTTTGAATTTACTTCATCATTGAATGAAAAGAAATTCTCTGGAGAACATCAGAAGAAGAGAACAAGGAACACTAATTGAAAATGTTACACAATGAAAAAGATGCAGCTATTCTTTCCTCCTGCAGTATTATTTCATCCACGTACATACACTTGCACGTTTTTCCGTAACCTATATTTCAACAAAGGTTCGCGCTTTTGCTGAAATTCTTCCGTCTAACAGTCTGCTTGATAAATTGTGTTAGAATAAGAAATAGCTACTCGTAAAGAAAAGAGAGAGAGAGAAAGAGAGAGAGAGAAAGAGAGAGAGAGAGAGAGAGAGAGAGAGAGAGAGAGAGAGAGAGAGAGCATAATTATACTTATGTAACATGTGTTAGTCCACCCTGTAAGTCACATGTTTAACACACACATAACATCATGTGTTACTTGTAATACAATCTTTGTGATTATTATAGGACGTGTGTAAAGAATATATGTGTGTGCGAGAGAGAGAAAAGATGTTTCCTTTGCGGGTGCAAGGGAGAGAGAGAGAGAGAGAGAGAGAGAGCTCAAAGGAATTTCATCAAATATTTGAGTAGAACCTTGCGTCATGTTGTTTTAGGTTTCCGAAGATCTAAGGCTGTGTCTGCCCCCGTAAACATATAGGCTCGATCAGACACTTAAATTTGGAAAATACATAAAATAATAACAGTCCCATTCCTTCTCTGTAATTACTTCTTCGTTTGATTACGGGCTCCCACCTAATTTTGTCATTACCTCGTGAAATTTCGAACTTCTAAATGAATTTTCTGGGGGAATTTGAGTGTTCATTAAAAAGTTGATATGGACGGGATTTATTCAAGAAGGGCAGTGCTTAAAAACAAATATAGAGTTTGGATGGAAAGTATAGGTAGGTGATGAACAATGGAGATGAATGGGCCGATTTTTTTGGACCTTCCGCCGGACCGGACGGACAACGACATTCCGCAATAGAAAAGCCGTTTTACCCCAAAAAGGACCCAAGTAATGGTGACCCTTCTTGCAGAGAAACCATCACTTATACAAAATATGTATCGAGCTAGGTAATAACTTGAGTAGTAAAATATATTAGCCGAGGAAATTTGAATATTCGTTTTTAGCGACTATTCGTTCTACCTCTAAAATTATGAAATATGAATATGTTTTTAGCCCATAATTTTTGGTCGTTAACATTGAAACAGGCAAAGAAGGGGGAGAGAGAGGGATGACGGGAGAAGGGTAGAGGATGGAAAGGAGAGAGAGAAAGACAGGAATGAGGGAATGAAAGGAAAGGGACGAGAAGGTGATAGAGCGAGGAATGAAGAGAGAAGGGAAGAGGATGGAAAGGAGAGAGGAAAAGTAAGGGAGACAGAAGGAGAGGCGAGGGCAAGACCTTCATAACCCCCATGAAGGTAGGACATTATTATTTATTCCATGTACTTCTATTTTTGAACATCTCTGCGGAAAATCAATAAAATGACCACTGGCGTGACTAGAGACCTTCACATTAATCGACCTTTATGGTAGTTACCTCATGACGTAAAGTATAACAAATGGTAAGAAGCTAAAAGCTACGAAGTACTTATTACATAAATAATGGTCTAAGTACCTTTATCGCTTTATCTAATAACGTACCTACTTTTCCTTCACGCCACAGATTTGAACTTCAATTTTCCTTGTAGAACACATTTCAGGGGCACCTTTTAAGTTTAAGAGGCACAAAAAAGGGCACTTATTTATAGGTTTGAATAGGCACACAAGACTAGTGTTAAGTTTTCCTTGTAGAGCACCCCATGTTAGGGACCCATATACTCGTACTTCACAGTTTAGACATAACTTTTACATTTCAGAAGAAAAGTTTCGTAAGCGTAAGTTTGTAAGCAAGAGGTATAGGAAAATCCTAAAAAAGCGGGAAGAAGGGAAGAAAGAAGACCTCGGGCCTGTTATATCCACAGGAAGAACGAAAATGCCTTAAATGTACTTACATAAATTTTCACCGGAATGTAAGATGTAAGTAGCTACTAGCTACCTACATACCTACTGAGGCGTAGCGTAGGTACACAAGCACATAAGGTAAGTAAACAGAGAGAGGGAAAGGAGGATGAGTGAGTGAAAGGGAGAGAAAGTATAGGAAAGGAGGACAAGAAAGAACGAGGGATGAAAAAGGGAAGGAATATTCGAAAGAAAGTGGTATAAATGAAAAGGAACTAAACAAGGAAGGAAATAAAAGGAGGAAAGGAGGACAGGAAAGAACGAGGGATGAAAAAGGGAAGGAATATTCGAAAGAAAGTGGTATAAATGAAAAGGAACTAAACAAGGAAGGAAATAAAAGGAACGAGGAAGAATGAAGGTACAAGAGAGGGAAAAAGAATGAAGGAGGAAGGCACAGGCAAGAGTTATGAAAGCTATGCGATAGGCATTTACAAAATTGTTAAACACACATCAAAGAAATATGCCCGCGTGTATGTTAGGCGCTCATATCAAGCGTCTATTTCTATTTAGACCGCTATACAGGGTGTTACTGTTAGGAATAGATGAAAGAGCTGATCGATTCCAAGATTCTTCACTTTTTTTCCGAGAAAAAGAAGATCTTTAAAAGTTATCATCAATTATTGTTGATTTATTTTCAATTAATGAAATCGGAGTTGAGTGAGTAAGTAGTTATGTAGGTATAATTTGATAATAACTCACCTATTATACTCACTTATTTTATTTGATGGGAAAAGGTTTGATTTAGTCCAGTTTAGACAGCAACAATAATTATTACTTGTGCAAGTTATGCCGGCAATGCCTTTGCGGCACAAACCAGGACAAAAGATTATCTACTCAAAATAACATTGAAATTCCGTCATAGCTGGGTCAAAACTCACCTTTTATTAATAATTATTCAACATAATTATACATACCTTAGTATAAGTGCCTCATTCTACCCATGTATAAGTCTACAAGTACCTTGAAGTACCACTTCCTCTTAGGGTACACCCCCCTCCTAGGTCAAAGACATTTACCGGTCAATTTCTTGACCCCCGGGGGTCAACTGTTCTCCAAAGAAGGAGTCAAATACAATGGTCGGCCCAAAGGAGGACATAGCGGTAATAGATTTCACAAGGCGCTAGGCGGGACAATCTAATGGATTTTATGAGTTTTATGTGCTCGTTGTAAGTAAACTCTTCAAGTCTCTTGTGTTAGTACTTGGGTCCTGGAGCCATTATTACCTTTAATACAGGGTTCGGCTTTGCAATAGATTTAACTAATCCATGGGATGGGCATGCTACGACACAGACCACATGTCCAATGGTCTGTATCATTTTCATAGGTCTGAATTTTCTGCAGGGTGTTAATGTTAGGAAACACCGTTATACCGGGTGTTGGCAAAGTCACGGGGAAATGAAAACTTGAGACTCAATTTACTTTACACAGATCAAGTCGAACCCTCTTTTTTGAAGCCCAAATTTTCAGTGTTGGTCTCTTGATTTTGAACAGTCAGAATTCCTTTTTACTTGAACCCCCTAATCCCCTATCAAGGTACAAGATTCCGTATGAAGGATGGACATGCTACGACACAGGCCACACGAGTCTAAAGTAGCCGTTCCGTCAAATTTTTAATGGAATAAAAATGACATTGTTGGAAAGGAAACTTGTATGTTTTGTCGCTTGGTTTTCATCTATTTTTTCCGACGTTTTTCATTAGGTTTTTTTACGTCCAAGGAAAATATTTTTTGTAAAGGTTGACAAAAGCTCTTGTTAGTAGGGAATAAACGAATTTTAATTTGTAATGATACCGAGGAAACTAGGAAAGTTACAATAGATAAAAAATTCATACAATGCTTGCTATTTTTAGTATTTTATTATTATTATTTTACTATTTTTTTTTTTACTTTGATTTTCAGTCTCTATTACTTCTAGGCATGAGTAATTGCTTTCTGTGCTTTGAGTTGTATTTATTTTATTTGAAATTCTTTTCGTTTTTACTCTACATAGGTAGTTACAGGCGTATAGGTAAGTGCAATATTCCAATATATACTAGGGACTACAATACCAACAGTAGAACACTGAAGCCTTCTAGCTTACAGCGAGTCAGAATCGACACGTTGTTATTAACAGAAATACTAAAGGTTCAATCTTTCAATGTTGAGAATAAAGAAAACCTAGGCGAACAAGAACTATATATGTAGTTATAGAGGTACAAATGAATTATACGTAGGTACAATATTGTAATTAAATAATGAATGCTTAATTCTAGCTTGTACTTATGTGCAACAAAACAATTATGCAATAAAACCTGTATAACTTTTACCTACCTATGGTGCACAAGACAACTGAGGAATAGGTACATAAAGGGAAAAAAAAGTTCAGTGAAAGAAAAAGTTGAATTTAAAGCGAATAAATGAATGCATGAGATTGCATGCAAAAAAAGGCCTTCTCATAAACAATACACATTAATGTTCATACCTTAAGTTTTAGTACCTACAGCCTATAGGTGAAACTAGAAGCCAGGGCTTTCCCCCCCAAGAGCTTGATAGAGGGAGCTGTAACAGCGGAGGTCTTATCGTCCCAAAATTGAAGAGCGGAGGATAGGATAGGAGAAAGTAAGCCATTCCGAGAATGAACCGAACCTTATCTCATTAGGAACGAATCTAGCACTCAAGGTATGTCCACACATTGTCGAACGGATCTAGCACTCAAGGTGTGTCCACACATTGTCAAAATTTCACATCGCTCGATGGACGGCCGTCGACTATGTGTGGACACACCTTTATAAGGCATCAGACACTCAACTATCCAATCTAACTAGGCTGGCAGCCGAAAAAAACCCTCCCAAAACAAGCAAAAAATACCGCCAAGCAACCTTAGCACAGCCGCTAGCCATCTCTGAACGATTAAAAATGTGCGGATTCCAATGAATAGACCGCTGCGCTGCTGCAGATTGCCCGGATTGCCCAAGTTCCACTAATCAATATGCCAACATCGTACAACCACTCAACGATCGGTCTCTATTGTTTACAACCCAGCCACAGAACTACCCAAGGGTCATCGATATCTGTGTGCTTCTTGCTCAAGGCCAACCGGTCAAATGATGGACTGAAGACTAGACTGAAGTACATATAGGAGTATGTACCTAGAGCAGTGGTCCTTAACCTATGGACAAAGTGGTCCACGAGACACGACCTCAAAATTTCACAATGAGAATGATTGTTAATTCTCATTGTTTCGTTAAAAAAAAGTATTGTATTTATAGAGAGATGCTGAAATTCCCCAAAGAAGGAGGAAAAAGGAACTTTGAAAATGAAAACGGCACAAAAGAGGGAAAGAAAGGCCGTAGGCCCTAAGAATGTACTGTCGTCACAAGCTTGTTAAAACTCGTTCAACAATAAGTTATCTACATAAATCTAAAATAATATCAAGTGATCCGCAAAGGTTTGGTTCGCCACTTCTAACAGGTTAAGAACCCCTACTCTCGAGATATGTGTTAGGTATAGCGAGATAGAGGTCTCACAGAGTACTTGGATTTTATATCAGCAGAGAATAACGCAAGAATATCACTAAAGAATATAACGCAAGGTACTTATTACGAGTACTTCAAGTTATTTGAGAATCTTGAGAGTACTCGTGCTTCAATTTTATTTGGATACCCTGGAAAGAATTTAATCTAAAATGACGCCTCCTCAAAAAAATATTGAGAGCGTTCAACTCCGAAGAAAATCCTAACTACAATTTATTTACCTAATAAAAAATTGAATAAGAAAGAATGTATATTTTAGGGATAGTCAGAGTCGATACCAGTTATTTTGTTTTAACAGAGAAGAAGAGAATTTTGTTTTAACAGTCGACACCAAGATCCTTAAGAAAAACCACAAGAAATGGTTAGAAATAAGCAATTCGAAGATCTCCAATACCTGTCACTTTTAATTCAACTAACCAACTACATATGTAGGTATTTATGCAGGTAACATGAAAAGTCAGTATCTAAATAAAGGTAGAAAAGTCAAAGGTGTAAAAGGTAAAGGGTATAGAAAAGAAAAGAGGAAAATTAACCAAGAATGTCGTGAATAAATTAGGCAAAATTTGTACCTTTTAAAAACCACATACCAAGTCCGCATACAAACACGTAGGTAAGTAAGTAACGCTAGAAAAACTTCATATGGAGAAGCAAAGAGAAAAGAAATTCCCTGCCACCTGCAAACGAGGAAAAACCTTTGAAATTTTAATTTCTTCCACAAAGTCAGACAAAACGTTCATATAGCAGTGCGTGTAAAAACCCGGGTTTGTTTTTGAATTATAAAAAAGCTGAGATAAAAAAGGGACTCGTATGTGTGGGAAGGAAGGATGAGATGCAAAGAGGGTGGAAAAGGGAAGTGGGAGAGGAAAAGAAAGGGAAGGAGAACACCCGCAGAGACGGAAAGATAAAAATAAATAAGTATGTATCCAGAAGGTTTAACAGAAAATAATCAAATCACCCTCTCTCTCTACCTGTCGCTCTCTCCCCCTCCCTCACTCTCTCCCTCTCTGTGTTGAAAAAAATCGAGTGCAATGGCAAATTGCATATAGTCATTTCAAGATTGATACCGCGGTAAATCGTCCTAGGTATATCAAAACTGGATCACTTTTCTCGTCATGATGCTACATCACAAGTCTACAGGGTTGCATGATGTACGAGTAGGGTCAAATTAATTTTTCATACAGGGTGGCACTTCAATATTTCTAACGTAACGTTGATTATGTACTCAGGATATGGAACTACCGTAGGTACATATTCCGGAATACTATTGGTTTCAAGATAACTTTTTATTTGAAGCCTCCATAGGGGCTGGAAATGTCAAATTCCGCTCCCGATTGATGTACCTAGTTTTCTCTTTGCGATTGCAAAAGAGCCTAGACTCCTAGAGAAATAACTCAACAAGTGTAGGCACGGCAGGTCCCTTAAAATCACGGACACTTTGGAACAAATTATTTACAGAAACGGGGCATTTGGACCGTTGGGCCTTTCAAATACCACCATCATAATCACAATAATGATTTTACTAGCATAATAACGTGATGTGTGCCCTCCTATCTCCCATACCCAAGTATGTAATATGTACTCGTACGGTCTATACCTTCTATTCATCAGAGCTCTTATTATGAGTCTGGGCGTTTTTATCTTTTTATTACAAAGGAACCAGTTCCACCATGTGGTCTCCAATCCCCATGGTACTCATAATGAACCTATAACTAATAGAAATAAACCATGGAAAAGAGGCATACTTAGTTACATCCTCTCCAGAGAGTTCATTTCCACTTCCACTCGTCTGTCCTAATATTAAACAAACGTCTAAGTACGGATATGAGTACATACCTAGAACAGAAAAAAATATTAGCAGCTTTGATTTATGTCGCGTACAATATGAACAGAAATAAAATAGTAAAATAATAATACAAATAAATAAAACCATTATTATATGAACAGAAATATGCCCCATCATTCACGTCTCTCACATAAATAATATCTGCTGGAATGACATCTTGTCTACAACAACTCTATGTTGGGGAAACATGCAGCTTCGGAATCCTTAACTGGTTTTCTAGAGATGACTGTGGGCAGAAATCTATTTCGATCACAAATATATAGGTATGTTGTTGGGCAGAAAATCTATGGCGATTGCAGAGATAGATGATAGAAATCTATGGCACAGAGATAGATGTTGTCTGACTTGTATTAATCCCATTTTATTAGGCAGCACAGTTAGATGACTTAGTGACATATACTTACTCAGTGTCTGCTCTATTGAATAAGTACTTGTGTGATCCAGTTTGAATCGTTGGTAATTCAAGTGAACTTTTCGTGAAGTTTGAGTCGTCAAAAAGGGGACTACTTAATTGTGGCTTACTTACTTACCAGTTTAAAAAAAAAGATGTTTTCAGTATTTATTTTTAGATTGAAAAAAATCAATTACCTTCTTAATCAATTTTATTATTTCCTTAACCAGCCTAGTTAGCTAGGAGTGTAGCGGGTTAGATTACCGCCCGAGGCGGATTTTATCTTAAACAGATAAGCCCACTAGTGACTACATACATATGAACAATGAACATACCTTTGTACTTATATCAAAAGAGGTCCAAATAAAGAGGTAAAATCAGATCACTCATCACCGATTCAGATCCCCTACAATCCGACTCTGGTAATATCTTCTTCAATAATGTTGATACCCACGCAGACAAAAAACTGGAAAGAAAGGTCACTTTATGTAATGAAATAAAAACAATACCTCGAGTGCCATAAGTTACGTTAATCAGCCACATCATTAACATTTAGACTGGAGTTGTTGATGGGTCGAAAAATATACATATGGATTTACCATATAGGAACAGAAATACGAGGAAGAATGAAGGTACAAGAGAGGGAAAAAGAATGAAGGAGGAAGGCACAGGCAAGAGTTATGAAAGCTATGCGATAGGCATTTACAAAATTGTTAAACACACATCAAAGAAATATGCCCGCGTGTATGTTAGGCGCTCATATCAAGCGTCTATTTCTATTTAGACCGCTATACAGGGTGTTACTGTTAGGAAACACCGTTATACCGGGTGTTGGCAAAGTCCTTTCTCACGGGGAAATGAAAACTTGAGATTCAATTTACTTTACACAGATCAAGTCGAACCCCCTTTTTTTGAAGCCCAAATTTTCAGTGTTGGTCTCTTGATTATAAAATTTCGAACAGTCAGAATTCCTTTTTACTTAAACCCCTTAATCCCCTATCAAGGTACAAGATTCCGTATGAAGGATGGACATGCTACGACACAGGCCACACGAGTCTAAAGTAGCCGTTCCGTCAATTGTTTTATTGCTAGGAAATAAAAACGGCACGGCGGTGAAACACTTTTCTTTATTAATCACAGGTGTTAACAGATTACCACATGGGTGGTTATACAGATTAAGATTAACACATAATTTTATTATACTATGAATGTTAAAGAGGGAATGAACTAAAGATATGCAGAAAGAACTGGATGATAAGGGAAACTTGGATATCTAGGACAAGAAGGAAAGACCGAGGGCTGAAAAAGGGAAGGAATATTCGAAAGGTATAACATTTTTATGTTCCCTAGTCCCTATCGATATCTTCAAACCGGGCATGCTTATCACCATTAGTAGAGGGGTGCCTTTTGCCTTTAGAACTATTTGATGGCTCCTTAGGACAAAATCTAAGATAGAATCTTTGAGGGTTTTCAGCTCCACTGACTAAACGGTTACCTAAGACTGCTAAGACACTCGGTTTAGCATAATTTAATAGGATAAGTAAAGTTGTGTGATGTTCACACCATATTTTTTTCTTTTCTTATTTTTTTCTCTCTTCTCCTAATTGTTAGAAGTGGCGAACCAAACCTTTGCGGATCACTTGATATTATTTTAGATTTATGTAGATAACCTTATTGTTGAACGAGTTTTAACAAGCTTGTGACGACAGTACATTCTTAGGGCCTACGGCCTTTCTTTCCCTCCTTTGTGCCGTTTTCATTTTCAAAGTTCCTTTTTCCTCCTTCTTAGCGGAATTTCAGCATAAATACAATACTTTTTCTAACGAAACAATGAGAATTAACAATAATTCTCATTGTGAAGTTTCGAGGTCGTGTCTCGTGGACCACTTTGTCCATAGGTTAAGGACCACTGCTCTAGGTACATACTCCTATATGTACTTCAGTCTAGTCTTCAGTCCATCATTTGACCGGTTGGCCTTGAGCAAGAAGCACACAGATATCGATGACCCTTGGGTAGTTCTGTGGCTGGGTTGTAAACAATAGAGACCGATCGTTGAGTGGTTGTACGATGTTGGCATATTGATTAGTGGAACTTGGGCAATCTGCAGCAGCGCAGCGGTCTCTTCATTGGAATCCGAACATTTTTAATCGTTCAGAGATGGCTAGCGGCTGTGCTAAGGTTGCTTGGCGGTATTTTTTGCTCGTTTTGGGAGGGTTTTTTCGGCTGCCAGCCTAGTTAGACTGGATAGATGGCAGCTTTGAGCGATTCCGCCCTACTAAAAACAGATTCTAGGTAGCCAAGATTTAAAAATATTGGAAACCAAACCAGACTTCTTTCAAAAATTGGAGAATATGTATGTAGGTATACGTCATCACAATTTCATATTCGTTAATAGCTAATGTGATCTGAAAGCAAAAGTGAACTTTCAAGTACGAGAAGCAAAAATCAGTTGGCGTCTGTGATCTTGGATTTTCAAGTATTTCTGGACATAAAAAAAAATCTTTCTTCACAATTTACATCTGACTTGCCTACTTGGGTAGACACTTATCTCTTTGGATCGCAGATTGGTAATCAAGTAATCAAGATAAGAATGTATAAAAGAGTATAATTCCTGTTTAAAGAGCCATAAATGAACAATTTCTACGAGAAATTGAATAATAATATAGAAAATATGACAAATTATAACTTTACCATGTAGATATCAGGATAACTATAACCAGGCAATAACTTGATATCAGGTTTCTTCGGTCACATAAGACTTGGAAGTAAAAGCAAACAGCAGTTTGTCTCTTTTTTAAGCTTATGTGAGTGCTGAGTCGCTTCTTACTTAGTACCTTCTTCTTCCTCTTCTTCTTCCCCTTCTTCTTCTTCCCCTTCCTCTTCTTCTTCCCCTTCTTCTTCTTCTTTTTCTTCCTCCCCATATTCTTTTTCCTCTTTCTCCTCCTCCTTTTCTTCTTCTTGTTCTTCCCCTTCTTCTTCTTCCCCTTCCTCTTCTTCTTCCCCTTCTTCTTCTTCTTTTTCTTCCTCCCCATATTCTTTTTCCTCTTTCTCCTCCTCCTTTTCTTCTTCTTGTTCTTCCCCTTCTTCTTCCTCCCCTTCCTCTTCTTCCCCTTCTTCCTTTACGCTCGTCGCATTTCAGGTGTTGCTCTCTGTATTCATTATGTTTGTAGGTAATTCTGTATTCTGTATTCTCTATTCTGTATTCTGTATTGATATGTAATTTCCATGTAAACAAGCAAACGTACATTTGTACAAAATAAATGCTTTATTGAATTGAAATTGAAATTTATTGACCTTCGTAAAGCAAATAGCAACAGCTAGCTTAGAGCTTTGTCTATTTTCTAAGTACCTACAGGTGAGTGTAGTATCTAAGTACCTACTTAGTTAACTACAATTACATACTTAAGTAAGTAAGTAAAAGGTATTTAAGTAAGTGATTACGTAAGTACCTACCCAAGCAGCTAAGTAAGTATTAAGCAAGTAAGTACCTACGAGTAAAAGTACCTATGTACTTGAGCATTTTTCCCTGTCAAATTTTGATCTGATATTTTTTGACTTCTGCACTTTGAATGCTGAATAAAAGCAATATTATTGTCCCTCCTTTACTTAACAGACAGTGGTAACAAGGCTCCTTCAACTCAAGGTATTCTCTTGACTAAAACTAGTTTGGTAAGTACTTCTTGGACATTTTCCCGACCACATGAAGGCAGTAAGTACTTACCCAATTAAGGCAGTACTTAAGAACTTACCTAATTAAGTAATTATGAATAATAATTTATCAAAGTAAGTTATACTCACTTGCCAGCTTGTCCCGTTGATAAAAAAAAGCCTGATTTTGCTGACCTCACACTGAGCTTGACACATCCAACCATCGGTTTAAGCCGTATGATTTACACCATGCCAACCAGAAACAGTACCTACACCTCCGCACCCAAATCCGAAACTTCTAACTTTCCAAAAGTTTAATTTATAACCGCGCTTCTCTCTGCATGACATGGGCATACGGTCCAACTTTGGCTTAGCCATACTTCAGTGCCATAACTCATGCCGCATATATCATGCCATATTATATGAGCCATATTGTTTCCCTCTACGGTCATTCCCTTATGAGACTTCTTAAGCCGTTTGACCTTTCTGAGATACTTAAGTACCAACACTCGAATGCTAAAATTCCAGCTTGCCCCTGACAGCCATTTCTGAATGTACTGAGGCGTAGCGTAGGTACACAAGCACATAAGGTAAGTAAACAGAGAGAGGGAAAGGAGGATGAGTGAGTGAAAGGGAGAGAAAGAGAGGGGGGAAAGAGAAAGAGAGGGAGGGAGAGAGAGGTAGAGGGAGGGAAAGAGAGAGATGGAAAATCATATTTTCTTACTTACATATGTCCCTTGGGATGAAAAAGGGGATAAATAGCAAGAAAGAAAAGGGAGGAAAGAAAGAGAATATGATAGCAAATAGGAAGGAAGAAGGGAAGAAGCAGTACGCGAGGGAAGGAAGGGAAAGAAGAAACAGGAGAGAGGAGATGTGTAGGTAGAGAAAGGAATACTCGTTTATTTATTAGGAAGGTAGTGGTATCCCTTAGGTCCTACGTTATGACTTCATGAGTAAAACGGAGCAGGGAATATAAAGCTGTTAGGAGAAGAGAGAAAAAAATAAGAAAAGAAAAAAATATGGTGTGAACATCACACAACTTTACTTATCCTATTAAATTATGCTAAACTGAGCGTCTTAGCAGTCTTAGGTAACCGTTTAGTCAGTGGAGCTGAAAACCCCCAAAGATTCTATCTTAGATTTTGTCCTAAAGAGCCATCAAATAGTTCTAAAGGCAAAAGGCACCCCTCTACTAATGGTGATAGCATGCCCGATTTGAAGATGTCGGTAGGGACTAGGGAACATAAAATGTTATAAAATCTGACTTCTTATTCTGTCTTGTGTCACATAACACGTGGTGACCTTTTCCTTAACGACTATAAGCACTATTGTAAGGAGTAGGGCACACCTGAGTCAAGTGACACAAATGCGAGTCTCTCCTTGAATTTTAACAGTCAAGTGTTGCCCAGAAGGTTTAACAGAAAGTAATCAAATCACCCTCACCCTCACTCTCTCTCCCTCTCTATGTTGAAAAAAATCGAGTGCAATGGCAAATTGCATATAAGTAGTCATTTCAAGATTGACATCGCGTCCTATGTATATCAAAACTGGATCACTTTTCTCGTCATGATGCTACATCAAAACTGGTTGGGTAGGAGTCGACAAAGGTGACATGGGGAAAGGTTATCCCCCCCCTACATAATACACCCTCCCCCCCATCTCCAGTACCACTATTAATATTGGTGAAAGGGAAGGGGGGGGGGATATAGGGTCTATTTATCTGTTTTCTTTTACTCTGGAATTGCTCCAAGGTTCAGGTTCACGGACACCCGACCCTAGATTCTAGACCCTCTTTTCCATGGTTTATTTCTATTAGTTATAGGTTCATTATGAGTACCATGGGGATTGGAGACCACATGGTGGAACTGGTTCCTTTATAATAAAAAGATAAAAACACCCAGATTCATAATAAGAGCTCTGATGAATAGAAGGTATAGGTACATATTACATACTTGGGTATGGGAGATAGGAGGGCACACGGCACACATCACGTTATGATGCCAGTAAAATCATTATTGTGATTATGATGGTGGTACATATTTGAAAGGCCCAACGGTCCAAATGCCCCGTTTCTGTAAATAATTTGTTCCAAAGCGTCCGAAATTTTAAGGGACCTACCGTGCCTACACTTGTTGAGATGTTGAGTTATTTCTCTAGGTCCTCTAGGAGTCTAGGCTCTTTTGCAATCGCAAAGAGAAAACTAGGTACATCAATCGGGAGCGGAATTTGACATTTCCAGCCCCTATGGTTTAAAAATATGTTTTTGGTATCAGCTAAAAGCTCATGTTGGTGTCTTCAGGATACCTACTGTCCAAGATTTTCCAGTTGGCTCTACTAAGTAGGTTAGTAGGGCGTCTATTCTTTTACTCTGACAGCCTTTTCTGAAAGCTAAAAAAATATAGAACCTATTGGCTAAAAGCTCGTATTGCTCAAGACACGTTGGTTTTATATGTATAGGTAATAGGTAGCCGGCTCTATTTTCAGAGAAAATACCGCTGACGTGCTGACATTTAACAAGTTCCAAAACTAATCTGTCCAAAAAAATTGCACATGACTCTACCTATAACATACAAACTTGGGTAGAGGTTTCGGTATTTCTGTTCCTATATGGTAAATCCATATGTATATTTTTCGACCCATCAACAACTCCAGTCTAAATGTTAATGATGTGGCTGATTAACGTAACTTATGGCACTCGAGGTATTGTTTTTATTTCATTACATAAAGTGACCTTTCTTTCCAGTTTTTTGTCTGCGTGGGTATCAACATTATTGAAGAAGATATTACCAGAGTCGGATTGTAGGGGATCTGAATCGGTGATGAGTGATCTGATTTTACCTCTTTATTTGGACCTCTTTTGATATAAGTACAAAGGTATGTTCATTGTTCATATGTATGTAGTCACTAGTGGGCTTATCTGTTTAAGATAAAATCCGCCTCGGGCGGTAATCTAACCCGCTACACTCCTAGCTAACTAGGCTGGTTAAGGAAATAATAAAATTGATTAAGAAGGTAATTGATTTTTTTCAATCTAAAAATAAATACTGAAAACATCTTTTTTTTTAAACTGGTAAGTAAGTAAGCCACAATTAAGTAGTCCCCTTTTTGACGACTCAAACTTCACGAAAAGTTCACTTGAATTACCAACGATTCAAACTGGATCACACAAGTACTTATTCAATAGAGCAGACACTGAGTAAGTATATGTCACTAAGTCATCTAACTGTGCTGCCTAATAAAATGGGATTAATACAAGTCAGACAACATCTATCTCTGTGCCATAGATTTCTATCATCTATCTCTGCAATCGCCATAGATTTTCTGCCCAACAACATACCTATATATTTGTGATCGAAATAGATTTCTGCCCACAGTCATCTCTAGAAAACCAGTTAAGGATTCCGAAGCTGCATGTTTCCCCAACATAGAGTTGTTGTAGACAAGATGTCATTCCAGCAGATATTATTTATGTGAGAGACGTGAATGATGGGGCATATTTCTGTTCATATAATAATGGTTTTATTTATTTGTATTATTATTTTACTATTTTATTTCTGTTCATATTGTACGCGACATAAATCAAAGCTGCTAATAATTCTTTCTGTTCTATGTACTCATATCCGTAGAGTCCGTAGACGTTTAATATTAGGACAGACGAGTGGAAGTGGAAATGAACTCTCTGGAGAGGATGTAACTAAGTATGTACATAGGTACTTACATTTACTTACATAAGTACAGTAAGTAAATAAGAAGTACATATTTTATGTCAGTAGGTACGTACTTCCACAAGTATTTATATTTACTTTCAAATAATATTTACTAACTTAAGTAAGTACTTAGATAGGTAACTAAATGTTATCTAAGACAACGAGGTTTTAGCGAGGTAGATCTGTTGATAATTGGGTAGGGAAATACCTACCTAGGAAAAAAGTGTTTAACTTGCTGATTCTTGTGACGAACTTGAAGCCCTATAACCTTGGGCTAGGTATGTAGGTACCTAAAGGCTCATACTTAAGTCCCACAGGATTGGAATCAAGGCTTGAAGAGGAAAGCCACTAAGTTAATATCGTACTGCGTACAACACTCTCTGTCAAACAAGTAACTACTTAGGTAGGTACTTGGTAATTTTATCATGGGGTTAGCTGGCTAAAAACCTCACCAATTGGTCATAAAATTATTAATCTATGATGAGACAGTCTCGCCACAATAAATCTCGTCACAACCACCCCTGATGCTATAAATAAAGCTATAAAAAAATCCATCTTCCATTTGAAATTCTCAACATAAAAATGCAATAAAAATAACACAACGAAGAAAGAAGTGTAAATCAAGGCGTTTAGACACCGCCGGGAATCGAACCCGGGTCTCCCGCGTGCAAGGCGAGCGCAGTGACCACTACGCCATGAGAGCTGACTTTATAACTCTATTAGTATTGGGCTATTAGATATGTAAGGTAACACGCAGAAATATTAAACTAGGTTTGTAATGCAACGAGGCAGACACGTCTTCCCATGGGAAAACTGGGAATGCGTTTGCAGGGAAAAGAACTCGTCCTTGAATTTCTCACAAGGAAAGTACTGTAATCGGGTTTTTACATTTGGATTTTTGAGGGGGATATCAGTTTAACTTTTAAACTACATTTAAATTCAAATTGAGTCCTGGAATTTCTCACAAGGAAAGTACTGTAATCGGGTATTTACATTTGGATTTTTGAGGGGGTTATCAGTTTAACTTTTAAACTACATTTAAATTCAAATTGAGTCCTGGCCCCGGCCGTAACAAGTGAATGAATGCCTTATACCTATACCTAAAATAAATTTACTTAGTTTTTAAAGCGCGAAGATTTCCCGTAGGTAATTAAAAAAAAATAAAATAATAATACGATTTTCGTACAAAATGAATCCCTGAAAAGAATTTAGCTAAGAACCAATCATCTGACAAGAAAACGCCACCGTTTCACTTACCTCTACACCGTATACAACACAGTCTCGATACTCGCTTGCATTACTCACTACACCCTCTACTTCACAAGTAGAAACATTCTCTGAAGTGAAGAGTAGTTTTTTTTTATAACTCACTCTTTTAGATTTTCAAGCAGATCACTTGGTTTATAAAACGAAGTGTTCATAGAAATATGTTTGTAATTTTGTATTTGATTAGGTACATATCAAGTAAAAAAAAAGTCCATTCTGATGGTTCTTTTGTGGCATTGCCAGAACATACTTAGGTACAAATAGACATCACAAGAGCTGATAATAAAAGTGTATATCAAAACAGAAATTAAAAAAACGATCGGGGAACAGTAGATAGGTACAAGTTACAACGAACAGTCAATTTTGTACGCATCGAAAACGAGCGAAAACTAATATAGCTCCGTTATACATTAGTAATGGAAAGTAAAATTGTAACCAAGAAGCGTAAAATAAGTTTCTAACTCTTGGATCGATCTCATTGGTTAGTTTCAAAGAATTCAGCCAATCAGATTCCTTAATCCGAGAGTTAAACTTAAACCGAGTTTAAACTAATATATTGTGGTACTGGCCATAACAAAAACGTCCCTAAAAAAAAAAAAAAAAAAAAAAAAAAAAAAAAAAAAAAAGGTTTGTGGCGGCTTTGAGCGATTCCGCCCTACTAAAAACAGATTCTAGAAAGACAAGATTTAAAAATATTTGAACCCAAACCAGACTTCTTTCAAAAATTGGAGAATATGTATGTAGATATAAGTACGTCATCACAATTTCATATTCGTTAATAGCTAATGTGATCTGAAAGCAAAAGTGAACTTTCAAGTACGAGAAGCAAAAATCAGTTGCTCGTGTCCCCATTTTAATCCAGCTGCCAGGAACCAAGTGAGAGTTAAAATAACCCACCAGATTGATGAGGCCATTCCAAAGAAGTATAGGATCATGAAGAGAATGGTACAGGCTTCCTGCCGAGTACCCTGAGTAATAGTAGACACCATAGCCAAGTGTGGATGTTCTGGAGGTGGTGAGAATGGTTTGGTACAGGATATCTTATCTCCAGACATAAAGCCAATGATGTAAGTAATAGAAACCATAAGATAGCACACAGAGAGGAAAATAATGGGTCTCTCCGGATAGCGGAACCTGTCGGAATCTATCATGAAAGTAAGAACAGTGAAGAGACAACTAGTAGCACACAAGGCAGACCAAATGCCCACCCATAATCTGGACATTTTCTTTTCCTTCTCAGAGAAGAACATGCCATCACAGGGAGCACCACAGTTCTTCTCCACTTTATCACCAACTTTCAGTTCATAATCCAAGCCAGGGGGGATTTTAAAATGGAGAGGACATACAAAGCCATAATCCTTTGCATTCTCAGGTAGATTAGGATAAGATACCCCAGGGCGAAGATCTTTACCAAAGTTGGATTCTATCATGGGACTGAGGGTACTAGACTTTCCACCTTCCTCATTGTCCCCAACACAGAGGGAATCAGGTCCACTGCTTGGCAGGGAGGGATTTTAAAATGGAGAGGACATACAAAGCCATAATCCTTTGCATTCTCAGGTAGATTAGGATAGGATACCCCAGGGCGAAGATCTTTACCAAAGTTAGATTCTATCATGGGACTGAGGGTACTAGACTTTCCACCTTCCTCATTGTCCCCAACACAGAGGGAATCAGGTCCACTGCTTGGCAGGGGAAACTTGGAACATTCAAATGTTTCAGGCCATTGGAATCCAAAGTCATTCATGAGTTTTTCACATCCGTTACGTGCTGAGAGACAAAGATTCCGACAGGGTGGTATAGCACGTTCCAGAATTGTACACACGGGAGCATACATGGAACACAAGAAGAACTGAAGATCAGGACTACACTTGACTTTCACAAGAGGGAAATACTGATGCACTTCAAACCCAGCATCTTCCTGTTTGGAATGACCCAGGAGATTTGGCATAATGGTTTCATTGTACGCAATATCCTGGCAGAATGGTATGGTGATGGTTTCACACTTGGCATGGATAGGAAGAATATCATGATCCGAGATGTGGGTTATTTGATCCCCCACAGACACACTTATTAGCACTGATAATAGAAAAGAACATTTACTGACTAGGAACATGGTTATAATATTATTTTATAGCACTGAGATCACAAACTATTTATTGATAATTAAAAACACCATCACACAATAAAACACCAAACTTGATTATGAAAAAATAACCGCTCGTGTTAAAAAACTATCACTTGAAATTTCCATTATTATATTAATAAATTAAACAATGCTCAGAGTTGGGCCTATAAATAATGACCTTATTTTTAAATAAAATTTATTAATTTATGCATTATATTATCAAAAGCATCATTTAAAATCATTAATTACATTTTCATTTTTAAAATTTATTAGCGAAAAAAACACGCGACACAACCTACCCGTCCGCTGCTTCTTTCAAACTGAAGTTTGTTTGTTTTTGTTTACTTTCTTATTGTGCTCAACAAAAGCGCTCTCTAGGGGGAAAGCCGTTAATTCAATAAATGTACGGTGAGAGCAGCACTTGTCAAGCGAATGTGCAATGAGGTTATCGGGGAGTGGACAGGTAAAGAGTTCTAAAAGTGAAGCCGAATTTTCAGTGGCGACTAGCGAGAAGTGATTTTAAAGTTCATAAAATGAAATGGCAATAATGGAATCATCTCATTTTACGGCTGAGTAAGTAGGTAGGTACTTACCACATTCTCGGTGTTTGAAGACTATTGAGAGCAAAGGAGGTAATCAATGGTGTAGGTACGCCTGTACTGTGTAAAATTACTCTTCTGGGGATTGAAACCCAGAACTTCAAGTGTTCAAGCCTATTATAAGTATTATGACGTGAATAAGAACAATCAACGTGTATTTTAGAATAGGCTAAAATTGTATATTTATTATTTAATGGACAGCTTAAGTGATGACGTCAAATTGGACACAAATTGGGTGGTTGGCTGATTAATTTAAAAAGTTCATGTTGAATTTCCATTTGATCGGGCTGAGCCACGGTTTTTTAAGAGGTTTGATAGAGGGAACTGTGCTAAGGTCTTATCGTCCCGAGAGCGAAGAGAGAAGGAAGACAAGATAGGAGAAAGCCAGCCTTTCCGAGAACGAACCTTATCCGTTTAGGATAAAATCCGCCCCGAGCGAGAATCGAACCCGCGACCTAGCGCTATCAAAACAGACGCGCTACCCTCCAAGCTAACTACCTAAGTCATAGTTTATGCCCAAAATAACGTCACACTTACGTGCTCTATTTACATGCAAAATATTTTAAAATGGAATATATAATAGGATTACCCTAACCTATTTCACAAACAAGAGAATACAATTTATTTACAGAAAACAGATAGAAGTATAAGCTGCATCGAACTTAAAATGGAGTTAAAACAAATAAATTACATTATATCCATACTAGTCGTTAAAGAGAAAACTTTACAGCAGTTTACAGTTACCGTTAATATCTACTTAACAACCTTCAAATAGCTACAATTGGTTAAAATTATTAAAAAAAAAAGTTAAAACAGAGACCAAAATCAATGTTTTTACTCGACTTTAGTCCTAATTTGGTTGATCGCAAACACTGTTCTTTGGTGCCAATTTTTGGCCACCCCAATAGGGTCTAATAGAGAAGTAGGTACATGACAAAATTAAGGTCCGGTATGACACTAAAACTTTAATTAAATCAGTGATCAGCAAAATTAAATCAATCAAAGTTGCCTATCGAAAAAATTTCAAGTATTTGTGTCGTTGGGGATCTTTAAAGAGTGAGTTGGAAAAAAAAACAACTCCTCTTTCTTTTAAATGAACTTCTCAGTCAATGAGTCAGAGCCTAACTCCCTAATCTCCCTATAGGTAAAGGGACTGCGGGAGTAAAGGGACTTTTCAGTCTCATTCTGGCAGTATAAACAGGGGATATTCTACAAGGGAGTTGAACAGTGAGTTACATGTTGTAGGATCTGACTCAGTGACTGAGTAGTTCACTGAAAAGTGAAAAGAGTAGTTCTTTTTTTATAACTCAATCTTTTAGATTTTCAAGCAGATCACTTGGTTTATAAAACGAAGTGTTCATAGAAATATGTTTGTAATTTTGTATTTGATTAGGTACATATCAAGTAAAAAAAAAGTCCATTCTGATGGTTCTTTTGTGGCATTGCCAGAACATACTTAGGTACAAATAGACATCACAAGAGCTGATAATAAAAGTGTATATCAAAACAGAAATTAAAAAAACGATCGGGGAACAGTAGATAGGTACAAGTTACAACGAACAGTCAATTTTGTACGCATCGAAAACGAGCGAAAACTAATATAGCTCCGTTATACATTAGTAATGGAAAGTAAAATTGTAACCAAGAAGCGTTAGTGATGCGACTTTGGGTCAACGATAATCGCAGTAGACGGCCGGGGCCACAATCTGAGTTTAAAATAAGTTTCTAACTCTTGGATCGATCTCATTGGTTAGTTTCAAAGAATTCAGCCAATCAG
Organism: Diaphorina citri; assembly: GCF_000475195.1. Classification (NCBI taxonomy): domain Eukaryota; kingdom Metazoa; phylum Arthropoda; class Insecta; order Hemiptera; family Psyllidae; genus Diaphorina; species Diaphorina citri. The sequence goes on from NW_007377505.1 coordinate 162,050, forward strand.
ATTCCTTAATCCGAGAGTTAAACTTAAACCGAGTTTAAACTAATATATTGTGGTACTGGCCATAACAAAAACGTCCCTAAAAAAAAAAAAAAAAAAAAAAAAAAAAAAAAAAAAACGGTTTAAAAAAAAATAAAAAAAACAAAAAAAATAAGAAGAGGAAGAATAAGAAGATGAAGACGAGGAAGAAGAAGAAAAAGAAGAGGAAGAAGGAGGAGAAGAAGAAAAGGAAGGAAAAAAAAAAAAAAAAAAAAAAAAAAAAAAAAAAGTAAAACATAAAACGGTTTAGAAAAGAATATAGCCAATATACAGTAAGAAAAAGAATACAAAAAATTAGTCTTTGTAACGAGTAAGTTAAATTGGTTTACATATGTTAGATTGTAAAATAGTTTGGCCAGTGATTATGTGATATTACAGGCTATCGCCTCACTGATAGTTTTTTGATGTTGACATAAAAAATGCCAAAATAGAACGGAATGTTTCTAGTTAAAAAACTAATGGGCTAAACATAAAATTGGCTATTAAACTAAGCTTTTTTTATTAAAATATTTATGAGAATTAAACTAAGGTATAATATGTTTATAGGTAGATAAAAAACAATAGTAGGTATAGGTACACCCCATTAATGGTGGTATTTAAAATACTTCATAGTAATTCTTTATAAAATTTCGTTTTCTAACAAAAACTATTATGATAGTTTTTACTTTCTATTTTTATTAACATTTATTTAAGTGTGATTTTGATAGTTTAAAGGTTTTAATTTTTTTCTTCTGTAATAACTTTGGCTTTTTTTTAACTTGGGCCTTGGAAAACTAACAAGGAAAGAAACCTTACTCAGCTGCATTGAAATTTGTGCGAACGTTAGCGGCGACAGCACGTTGAATCCACCGGTTCCCAACCAACCAAGAATCCAACAATCAGAGGATCAGAGCCACGTTGGCTGATATTCGGCTGGGTAACCATCTGGGTACATGCTGCTGGCTTTTCCCAAATTCACTCCGATGAGGTTAATGTGAGAAGGCGTGAAACCCACGCCGAATGGAGCGTAGAACCCCTGTCTCTGAAAATCTCTTGTACAGTGCTGTTAAAACTTTTGAAAATTTGGTACCATGTTTTTCTGGCAAGGTTTTTCACAGATCAAGGATTCGTTGGCACGATATTTTGAAGCTGCGACCATATTTCGAAGGGTTAAGCTTCTCAGAGTCTTATATTACCCTGGACAAGATCCTTATACACCTCTGGAGTTAATTCTTCGTAGACACCTTTGCTAGACAGATAGTATAACCTGTCCTGAATAACGTTCGGGTCAAAGCCTTCCTTCTGCAGATCTAACTTCTTCAGCTTGTACGTACCTGAAAAGAACAATAGGTAATAGCAATGTAAAGCAACGTCTGCTACACTCTATACTATGGCTCACGTTCACAAACATTCGCAATCATGAAACTTTTTTTTTTCTCCACCAAATTTCTTTTGTCCGGGGTAATTTCTATGCGATTTATCGTCCCATCTAATGGTGAGAAAAATCGAAACGTGTACTTGGGTTATGGAGGGCCTTTGGATTTCTGGTCTGGATCTGAATAGGACAAGACGGTGTGGCTTTCACCTGGCTCGGACCAAGAAGCCCGTCACCCATTCAAATTCTCACCACGCCGGACGTTACTTTTCTTACCTGTCATCTCTACTTCACGCAGACACCGTATAAACAAGGGTCTCGCATAGGAAGGCAAGGCTTTCTTGATTCCTTCTGATACTGCAGACACGTCCAGACTTTTGTTAATATCCAAGATGGCGGCCATTCCTGCACGTCCCTCATATCCAGGTACCTGAGGGAGAACATAACTCTATTAGTAAATGTAAATGCAGTTTCTTTGTGTTATTATGTCACAACTTTGGTGCTCACTACAGCATTGTAGGATTTTCCCAATATCTCAATAGCAAGTCCGCATACAAACACGTAGGTAAGTAACGCTAGAAAAACTTCATATGGAGAAGCAAAGAGAAAAGAAATTCCCTGCCACCAGCAAACGAGGAAAAAGCTTTGAAATTTTAATTTCTTCCACAAAGTCAGACAAAACGTTCATATAGCAGTGCGTGTAAAAACCCGGGTTTATTTTTGAATTATAAAAAAGCTGAGAGAAAAAAGGGACTCGTATGTGTGGGAAGGAAGGATGAGATACGAAGAGGGTGGAAAAGGGAAGTGGGAGAGGAAAAGAAAGGGAAGGAGAACACCCGCAGAGACGGAAAGATAAAAATAAATAAGTATGTAGAGTACTCGTGCTTCAATTTTATTTGGATACCCTGGAAAGAATTTAAACTCCGAAGAAAATCCTGACTACAATTTATTTACCTAATAAAAAATTGAATAAGAAAGAATGTACGAGTATATTTTAGAGTTCGTCAGAGTCGATACCGCGCGGTTATTTTGTTTTAACAGAGAAGGAAATGGACACCAAGATCCTTAAGAAAAACCACAAGAAATGGTTAGAAATAAGCAATTAGAAGATCTCCAATACCTGTCACTTAATTAATTCAACTAACCAACTACATATGTAGGTATTTATGCAGGTAACATGAAAAGTCAGTATCTAAATAAAGGTAGAAAGGTTAAAGGTGTAAAAGGTAAGGGTATAGAAAAGAAAAGAGGAAAATTAACCAAGAATGTCGTGAATAAATTAGGCAAAATTTGTACCTTTTAAAAACCACATAGCAAAAAAGGCTTGGCACCTAAGTAGGGTCACTTTAAAATCTCGTGATGTTCCTTGGACCTCGGAGCTTTTTTTTTCTCTCAACAATGATAACGGACATGATAAATTGAGCAAAAAAAGTTATTCATGAAGCTGAAATTCTGCCAAAACCGGTTCCCAAGAAGACTAGTAGGAGAGACTGCAAGAAATGACTGTCAGACCAAAGTTGTAATGGGCATAGCTTTGTAGATATCTCAGTGTCTGGGATTCTGGACGGTTTAATTGTAGGTTTCTGTTATTTCATACTGGACATGGACAGAACACTGAGATTCGTTTTACTGAGGATTTTGCGAAGGTGGTGGTAGGGAGCAGATTTGAATGACGAGACTTATGGCCTCTGGGGGAAAAAAGGTGGTCAATACTTAACCTCACATAGAGTAAAAAAAAAACCTGTTCACATTAGGTATCTGTCTGATGAGGTGCTTGCCTGGTGAGCGGAAGGGTGAGGGTTTGAATCCTGACTGAGATATATAATTTTACCATAATTATTTACTTATTATTAGCACACATCGTTTCTACCTTCCTTAGTTCTCTCTCTCCTTCTTTTGCCCTAACTGTTCTGAAAGCGGATGGCTTTACCACAATATTTAAAATACCAAGAAGCTACATCAAGGCAGATGTAAGACCATTGCCTCTGCATGGTGAATCACACTAACGGAAAGGGAGCCCAATTAGGGAAGATAATTACAAAAACCAAACCTTCCATAAGAAAACCGCAGCACGCAATGGGCTGGTGGCTAAGAAACAGTAATTCGTCAGATAGGTATTACGGGTATTACCTATATCTGGAACTGATTCCACATTCTCTAGCCTCTGGTCTAGATTTTGTTTTGTAATATAACGAGTACATAATCAACGTTACGTTAGAAATATTGGAGTGCCACCCTGTATGAAAAATTAATTTGACCCTACTCGTACATCATGCAACCCTGTAGAGCTTATTGTGGGCGGCTATTATTATTTTTAATTTGAATTTTATTATTAATACATTTAACCTTTTGGGTCCTCACTCTAGTCCTTGGTAAGTACCCAGCTGTCTCAGGCTTACACAAACATGGAATAGACTTGGAAGGAGCCCAATTTTCTGACACTATTGGTCGTAATGGACGAAATAGAAGGTGCCTAGATTGCCTAGCCTAGCCATATATCTTCAGCCATATATCGTAGCCTAGCCATATATATATCTTTATACAACAACATGTAACCACCTCACAGGACCCCAAGGCATCCAAAGGGTTAAAATCACCCCAAATTCTTCACTCTGGTTATAAATTTAGTTAATGGACGAAATAGAAAGTGCCTAGATTGCCTAGCCTAGCCATATATCTTCATTCATCGCCATTTTGTTCACTATTGATGATCAAATCAATAAATCTGCATAAAGCTCTACAAGTCATGGAAACACTACCACCCAAAACAACACCAACAACAACATGTAACCACCTCACAGGACCCCAAGGCATCCAAAGGGTTAAAATCACCCCAAATTCTTCACTCTGGTTATAAATTTAGTTATTTTGAAGTGAGTTATTTTCTTCTAAGTAATATGTTTTTTATTTCTTTTTCAAAGAGGAAGAAGTGAACGTTTTCGTATAATGAGACTGGAAGATGGCAACCAACTGGTTTACCTTCGGACGTCAACATTCTACAGTTGGGTTCAAAGTGTTGGCTCTGAGTCAGACCAAATGAAAGAGCTGATCGATTCCAAGATTCTTCACTTTTTTTTCCGAGAAAAAGAAGATCTTTAAAAGTTATCATCAATTATTGTTGATTTATTTTCAATTAATCGGAGTTAAGTGAGTAAGTAGTTACTTATGTAGGTATAATTTGATAATAACTCACTTATTATACTCACTTATTTTATTTGGTGGGAAAAGGTTTGATTTACTTAGTCCAGTTTAGACAGCAATAATAATTATTATTACTTGTGTAAGTTAAGCCGGCAATATCTTTGCGGCACAAACCAGCACAAACGATTAAGTAGGTACTCAAAATAACATTGAAATTCCGTCATAGCTGGGTCAAAACTCACCTTTTATTAATAATTATTCAACATAATTACACATACCTTAGTATAAGTACCTAATTCTACCCATGTATAAGTACCTACCTTTAATTACCACTTCCTCCTAGGGTACACCCCCTCCTAGGTCAAAGACATTTACCGGTCAGTTTCTTGACCCCCGGGGGTCAACTGTTTTAGTCTCTAAAGAAGGAGTCAAATACAATGGCCGGTCCAAAGGAAGACATAGCGGTAATAGATTTCACAAGGCGCTAGGCGGGACAATCTAATGGATTTTATGAGTTTTATGTGCTCGTTGTAAACTCTTCAAGTCTCTTGTGTTAGTACTTGGGTCCTGGAGCCATTATTACCTTTAATACAGGGTTCGGCTTTGCAATAGATTTAACTAATCCATGGGATGGGCATGCTACGACACAGACCACATGTCCAATGGTCTGTATCATTTTCATAGGTCTGAATTTTCTGGTGGCGGCTTTGAGCGATTCCGCCCTACTAAAAACAGATTCTAGAAAGACAAGATTTAAAAATATTTGAACCCAAACCAGACTTCTTTCAAAAATTGGAGAATATGTATGTAGGTATACGTCATCACAATTTCATATTCGTTAATAGCTAATGTGATCTGAAAGCAAAAGTGAACTTTCAAGTACGAGAAGCAAAAATCAGTTGGCGTCTGTGATCTTGGATTTTCAAGTATTTCTGGACATAAAAAAAAATCTTTCTTCACAATTTACATCTGACTTGCCTACTTGGGTAGACACTTATCTCTTTGGATCGCAGATTGGTAATCAAGTAATCAAGATAAGAATGTATAAAAGACAAAAAGGACCCAAGTAATGGTGACCCTTCTTGCAGAGAAACCATCACTTATACAAAACATGTATCGATCGAGGTAATAACTTGAGTAGTAAAATATAGTAGCCGAGGAAATTTGAATATTCGTTTTTAGCGACTATTCGTTCTACCTCTAAAATTATGAAATATGAATATGTTTTTAGCCCATAATTTTTGGTCGTTAACATTGAAACAGGCAAAGAAGGGGGGAGAGAGAGGGATGACGAGAGAAGGGTAGAGGATGGAAAGGAGAGAGAGAGAGAGAGAGAGAGAGAGAGAAAGACAGGAATGAGGGAATGGAAGGAAGAGAAAGGAAAGGGACGAGAAGGAGATAGAGCGAGGAATGAAGAGAGAAGGGAAGAGAAAGAAACGGAGAGAGGAAAAGTAAGGGAGACAGAAGGAGAGGCAAGGGCAAGACCTTTATAACCCTTCCCCCATGAAGGTAGAACATTATTATTTATTCCATGTACTTCTATTTTTGAACCTCTCTGCGGAAAATCAATAGAATGACCACTGGCGTGACTAGAGACCTTCACATTAATCGACCTTTATGGTAGTTACTTCATGACGTAAAGTATAACAAATGGTAAAGCTAAAAGCTACTAAGTACTTATTACATAAATAATGATCTCCCTTTATCTAATAACGTACTTTTCCTTCACGCTACAGACTTGGAAATCACTCTTTCTGGTAGAACGCTCAGGTACCTATGGCAGATTTTACTTTTCCTAGTAAAACACCTAGGCAGCGCGGTATTTAGGGGAACGACGTATTCAAAAGGACCACTTTCAGGCTTAAGGTACCTAGGTATGTATATGTCAGACGTAACTTTTACATTTCAGAAGAAAAGTTTCGTACTTAAGCGTAAGTTTGTAAGCATGGGTTTTAGGAAAATCCTAAAAAAGCGGGAAGAAGGGAAGAAAGAAGACCTCGGGCCTGTTATATCCACAGGAAGAACGAAAATGCCTTAAGTAAATGTACTTACATAAATTTTCACCGGAATCTAAGATGTAAGTAGCTACCTACATACTGAGGCGTAGCGTAGGTACACAAGCACATAAGGTAAGTAAACAGAGAGAGGGAAAGGAGGATGAGTGAGTGAAAGGGAAAGAAAGAGAGGGGGGAAAGAGAAAGAGAGGGAGGGAGAGAGAGGTAGAGGGAGGGGGGGAGGGAAAGAGAGAGATGGAAAATCATATTTTCTTACTTATGTCCCTTGGGATGAAAAAGGGGATAAATAGCAAGAAAGAAAAGGGAGGAAAGAAAGAGAATATGATAGGAAGGAAGAAGGGAAGAAGCAGTACGCGAGGGAAGGAAGGGAAAGAAGAAACAGGAGAGAGGAGATGAGTAGGTAGAGAAAGGAATACTCGTTTATTTATTAGGAAGGTAGTGATATCCCTTAGGTCCTAGGCTCCTAGGTTATGACTTCATGAGTAAAACGGAACAGGGAATATAAAGCTGTTAGGAGAAGAGAGAAAAAAATAAGAAAAGAAAAAAATATGGTGTGAACATCACACAACTTTACTTATCCTATTAAGCTGTATGATGTATGATTTACACCATGCCAACCAGAAACAGTACACCTCCGCACCCAAATCCGAAACTTCTAACTTTCCAAAAAATTAATTTATAACCGCGCTTCTCTCTGCATGACATGGGCATACGGTCCAACTTTGGCTTAGCCATATTTCAGTGCCATAACTCATGCCGCATATATCATGCCATATTATATGAGCCATATTGTTTCCCTCTACGGTCATTTCCTTATGAGATTTCTTAAGCCGTTTGACCTTTCTGAGATACTTAAGTACCAACACTCGAATGCTAAAATTCCAGCTTGCCCCTGACAGCCATTTCTGAATGTAAAAATATGTTTTTGGTATCAGCCAAAAGCTCATGTTGGTGTCTTCAGGATACCTAAGTACTGTCCAAGATTTTCCAGTTGGCTCTACTAAGTAGGGCGTCTATTCTTTTACTCTGACAGCCTTTTTTAAAAAATAGTGTAGGTTAGGTACCTAAATCGGCTAAAAGCTCATATTGTTCAAGACACTTTGGTTTTATAGTTGGCTCTCTTTTCAATGGAAATATTGTTGATAATGTGATAAAAATGATATTGAAAAAGTTTCAAATTCAATCTATCCCGAATTTTTTGCACATGACTGTACCTATATTATATACAAACTTGGGTAGATTATTTTCCCGTATATTTTTAGACCCATCAACAACTCCAGTCTAAATGTTGATGGTGTGGCTGATTAACGTAACTTATGGGACTTGAGCACTTGAGGTATTGTTTTTATTTCATTACATGAAGTGACCTTTCTTTCCAGTTTTTTGTCTGCGTGGGTATCAACATTATTGAAGAAGATATTGCCAGACTCGGATTGCAGGGTATTTGAACAATCGGTGATCAGATTTTAATTTTTAACCCCCTAAGTACTTACCTATTTACTCTTGGACCTCTTTTACTCTTTATATGTATGTAGGTTTGTACTTAGTCATGAGATCCGCAATAGTGGTACCTACGTCCTATATCTCGTATACGAGGATTATGCCCCGACATATATTTGAGTAGATAGGTAGTCATGTAGGAAAGAAGTGATTTTAAAGTGTTCTGATTACCTATAGGTATTATTTTTTTAATCTAAAATACTTACTTAAATACTGAATCATCACCAACAGCGTCCTTTTCTTGTAAGCCACAAAATTCGTATGCTTTTGGACAACTCAAACTCAATGAAAAGTTCACTTGAATTACCAACAATTCAAACTGGATTACATACTTATTCAATAAAAGCAGACACTATATGTCACTAAGTCATCTAACTGTGCTGCCTAATAAAATGGGATTAATACAAGTCCAGATAGAAGTCAGACAACATCTATCTCTGTGCCATAGATTTCTGACTTTTATCTCTGTAATCATCATAGATTTCTGCCCACAGTCATCTCTAGGAAACCAGTTAAGGATTCCGAAGCTGCATGTTTCCCCAACATAGAGTTGTTGTAGACAAGATGTCATTCCAGCAGATATTATTTATGTGAGAGACGTGAATGATGGGGCATATTTCTGTTCATATAATAATGGTTTTATTTATTTGTATTATTATTTTACTATTTTATTTCTGTTCATATTGTACGCGACATAAATCAAAGCTGCTAATAATTCTTTCTGTTCTATGTACTCATATCCGTAGAGTCCGTAGACGTTTAATATTAGGACAGACGAGTGGAAGTGGAAATGAACTCTCTGGAGAGGATGTAACTAAGTATGTACATAGGTACTTACATTTACTTACATAAGTACAGTAAGTAAATAAGAAGTACATATTTTATGTCAGTAGGTACGTACTTCCACAAGTATTTATATTTACTTTCAAATAATATTTACTAACTTAAGTAAGTACTTAGATAGGTAACTAAATGTTATCTAAGACAACGAGGTTTTAGCGAGGTAGATCTGTTGATAATTGGGTAGGGAAATACCTACCTAGGAAAAAAGTGTTTAACTTGCTGATTCTTGTGACGAACTTGAAGCCCTATAACCTTGGGCTAGGTATGTAGGTACCTAAAGGCTCATATTTAAGTCCCACAGGATTGGAATCAAGGCTTGAAGAGGAAAGCCACAAGGTTAATATCGTACAACACTCTCTGTCAAACAAGTAGGTAACTACTTAGGTAGGTACTTGGTAATTTTATCATGGGGTTAGCTGGCTAAAAACCTCACCAATTGATCATAAAATTATCAATCTATGATGAGACAGTCTCGCCACAATAAATCTCGTCACAACCACCCCTGATGCTATAAATAAAGCTATAAAAAATCCATCTTCCATTTGAAATTCTCAACATAAAAATGCAATAAAAATAACACAACGAAGAAAGAAGTGTAAATCAAGGCGTTTAGCAGGGTTAAATACGAGACTGATGCGAAGTAACTTATGGGAGATTCGAGAGAAGAGATGCAAATGGATTCATTTTCTACTGATGCACTTTTTTATTGGTTCAAACTTTGAAAGCGAGCATAAAATTAGAAGTTTCACAGTTTCAGCATTGACTCACAATCTCACAAACCAATAAAAAATATTATAATGCAATGTCAGCATTTTTTTTACGAACTAACAGTCGTTTCCAATACATACTTAGTTTACGAACTGAAAATACTAAAAATACATCTTATTTCCAATAGGTAGGAGGTGTCTACGTAGTAAATGAATCCAGTATAGTCGGGCCTTTTTAGCCTAAATAAATCAACAATAACTTGAAGTAGGTATATGGAATTATGGATACCTACGTACTTACTTACCTAAGAAAGATTATTTTTTGTTTGATATCCTTACATTATTTTTGACCTACACTTAGGTAAGTAAGTGAGTAGGTTATATACCTAAGCTCTATTATTTTAAATCTTGTAATATGAAGGTCTGTATTGGGGCTTTACTTAAGAATAGGTAGGTAAGTACCATGTTCAGACCTGAAAACATTGCATTCTACTCATTTGAAACAAATGTACTTTCTAAAGGTGCATGCACATAATTTATACCTTTGAATAGAAATTCTTTACAAGGGTAAATAAATAGGTGGTGTAGAAAGTAAGAGGGACAAAAAATACAGAGTTGTGTACCTGTCTAGCTCTGTAATAGTATTTTAGATCTGTAACAGTAGTAATATTTAGATGAATCTTACCTTCAACTTTCCCCATGGCAAGTATTGTGATGGTCTTGATGGCAGGTACTGCCCAAGCAGCCACATGGAAATACTGGGAGTTTGCTTCAATTGCCTCGTGTCCCGTAGGGATCTTTAAAGAGTGAGTTGGAAAAAAATAACTCCTCTTTTAAATGAACTTCTCAGTCAATGAGTCAGATCCTAACTCCCTATAGGTAAAGGGACTGCGGGAGTAAAGGGACTTTTCAGTCTCATTCTGGCAGTATAAACAGGGGATATTCTACAAGGGAGTTGAACAGTGAGTTACATGTTGTAGGATCTGACTCAGTGACTGAGTAGTTCACTGAAAAGTGAAAAGAGTAGTTCTTTTTTTATAACTCAATCTTTTAGATTTTCAAGCAGATCACTTGGTTTATAAAACGAAGTGTTCATAGAAATATGTTTGTAATTTTTTATTTGATTACATACCAAGTAAAAAAAAGTCCTATCTGATGGTTCTTTTGTGGCATTGCCAGAACATACTTAGGTACAAATAGACATCACAAGAGCTGATAATAAAAGTGTATATCAAAACATCCATGATTCAGGGTGTTGGAATGCTATATTAAAGTGTCGAGCTTCCTGATATCAGATTTCCAGAACCCAGTTACTCGACTGGCTTTCTCGACTGGACTCTTCTCGCCCATCTGATGAGAGGCATATTACGGGATAGGCATGCTACGACACAGACAACACAGCGTTGCAGTTGTTTCATTGCTACTAAATAAAAACGGTGGTGAAACAGTCATCTATTTATTTATTTATTATTTTTTCTCTCTCTCTCCTTTGAGGCTCTTTAACTCTGGAATACCAGTTCGTTCACGCCGGTCTCATCTTTACATTAAACTAAAACCAACCCATTGGAAGGACTTACCTTCAGTGGCACCATAGAACTCTCCAATCTGAGCTATGCGGAATCTGTCGACAAATTCAGACCAAATCTGAGGTCTCAGCCCGTTTCCAAACATGAGTCGAACATTGTGAGCTTTGTCCTCGGGCTTCTCAGGGGTGGACAATAGATAGCGACACATCTCTCCTATGTACTGACCCACGGTACACTTGTACTTGCACACGTCACTGAAATATCAACCACGCGAGATGTTACTTAACTAAAGTGATTCGTTGGGATCTGAGTGCTATTCCATTTTCCATTGCACACTTTGCAGTAGTTATGATACTAATGTCCTTAAAGAGTGTCTAAACCAGCTATGATTACCTGCGACCCGCCAAGCTTTTCTGTGCGGCCCTTGGCAGCCTTAATGTCAATAAAGTATGGTCAGTTCGGCACCCTGACCAGTCTAGCTAGCTGGCAGTTTTCTCAGGGTTCTCTCTGTTTTTAAAGAATAAGCACAAGTTCTCACTATGGTTGACTGCCGTTCAGGACGAGCTAATTAAACAATAAAAGGCCATCACCCCTGTGTATGACAAGAAAAAAGATATCCTATTTTTATTTTGCCATCACCATTCGGTTACAACTGAAGGACTGGAGCCGCTACAACAACATCATCACACCAAAATCCTTTGATCTTTCTTAACTACTTTATATGGGTTCCAGTCGATGTATTGTACAAATGTACATATACGTAGATCAACTTAAGTCGACTGCACTAATCGCACCTTGAGAATTTGTTAACACTTCACATACCTGAAATAGTTACTGGCCGAGAATTTCTTCCTAATGACAACACAGCAGCCGAATATAAGCGCCTGGCCAATACACATAGCGCCCCCCGCTGTATGGTACAGAGGTAGCGGTGTATAGAAGCGGTCCTTGGTTCGAAACCCGATCTGGTACGCGATGGCTCCGCCCAGGAAGTAATATCTGCGGCGAAATAAAGTTGAAAGAATAAATTATGTTAAAATACTTTAAATTTAATATGTTAAAATTGGTTCTACAGAAAATCTGACGAAGTTTGTGTCAAATGGTGTAAAATAAAACTGAAATTACCTTTTTTTCTGATGGGTTTAAAGGAGAGAACTTAACTGTAACCATTTATCATTTATCACCTTGAAATATAAGAGAGGAAGAGGACAATATATGAGAAAGTACCGAGAACGAATCCTATCTATTTAGGATAACGTTCGCCCCGGGTGGGAATAGAACCCGCGACCTAGCGCTTACAAGGCTGGCTTGATAAAGAACGTGTCAAAAAATTACATGAGGTGATTTTAAAAGAAGTGAAAGAACCACTTTTAATTTCTGTGAAATCATTTACTAGTCCAGGAAAATTGGGATAAAAAACACATCACTCAAATAATTTCTGTGAACTCATTTATTAGCCCAGTAAAGTTGAGATAAAAAAACACTTTGACAAGGAGACAGACTCCAAACTTACCTGTGGTTAGAAATGACGGCCGCTTTGGGCAATCCGGTGGTGCCTGAGGTATAAATATAAATCAGCTTGTCCTGGACCCCCACCCTGTAGGAAAGGGAAGGAGGGGAGGTAGGCACTTCAGATAGGAGAGGGGAGAGGGCTTGGGAGCGAGGGACAGGGGAGGAACTGCTGTCGGTGTCGGGACTCCAGGAGAACAGTTTCACGTTCGAGCCCAGGCTGGTGCTGATTTCTTGGACAGCTGAGAAAAAGAATACAAGGAATTAATTTGGACGAATTTTGTCTTACTTACTGAGGCCCGTTACTCACGATGAGTTTTATCGCATGCGATTGACTGATCGATCTAGAACTCATCGTGAGTGGGGAATTTCTATCCGATAAGTTCGACTGATCAATCATCGCATGCGATAGAACTCATCGTGAGTGGCGGGCTTAAGGTCCAGGGCTACACTAAAGCTTAAATCAAGATTAGACAATAATTAGGTAATTGTTATTTAGTAGGATCATGTTGGTAAATAAAAACTTTTTTCCGGTGTGTCCGATTTTGATGAAATTTGACAGAAATGTCAGCACATAAAGAACATTTACCCATTGAACTTTTGGGCCTCAACTGACTATCGAGGACCCTTAAAGGCCTTTTTTCAGAGCTCTACTATCGGGGGCTTCAATAGAGGCCTTCTTTCTGAATGAGTTCTAGAGTTCACTGAATTGCTCGTTAACTTACCATCAGTCAACTCCGCGCCATAAATGAAGGCAGACACACCCGCTATGTTAATACAATGGAGAAGTGAGTTCTGTCTCAGGTTGTGGTTGATCAGGGCCGTAATCACGCCCAGTTTACTAAGGCCCAACCAGAGGCACACGAACTCGGGCCGGTTCTCGAGCATAAGGGCCACGGAGTCCCCCTTCTTGAGGCCCTGGGCGAGGAAAAAGTTGGCCACTCGGTTGCTGTAGGCCTCCACCTGGGATGAAAGAAAATGTGTATTGAAGTCCATATTTCTACTCCCGGCAGCGTCGAAGGTTTTTATAAATCTAAAGCATTTTCTACACCGAGATCTCTGGGGTGGATTTTTCCTATATCATTTACTTGCTGAGAATAACCTTCAAGGCCAGCCAGAAGCAATAGCACGTTGGATGCACAGTTCCCAAGGGATCATTGCAACAATATTACACGTGCTTGGTATCCGGTTGGGTGACGATCTGAGCAATCACGTGTTGCTAGCCCCACTCAGGCTGGGTGAGATTAATGTGGAAACGGTTAGCTTGTCGCCAACAAGTCTAACAAAAACACTTACACCTCTAACAAAAATACTTACTTGCTGAGCTGTCCACTCGGTGTTTTCAAACATGAAGATAACCTTGTTGGGACTCCTGACGGCATGTTCCCGGAATATGTCAGCTATGGTCAAATCCTTCTGGGCAACCCGTCTTGCAGCCCACAGGAATCTCAGGTACCTTTGTAGAGCCCTGTAATTCAAACAAATATACTCATTATTATACCTAGGCATAATAATAGCCGTCATTTATAGAATAGAATAGAATATACCCTGTTGATACTGCCAGCATGAGTCCCTTTATATTTGGTACAAAATAGGTGTAAATTTTATAAATGAATTTTTACTGGTTATACTGATCGAATAGGACTAAAGAGTCCTTCACCCTAAGAGTACGCTACTATCATTATTGTGATCAAATTCTCAAACAAAGTTAAGGATAAAATTCCATACATCGGCTGAGATCGAAACCACGCTCTCCTGATTATCAAACTTTATGTGCGGCCTCTGTACCTAAAATCATTACAGCCCTTTTATTTTGTACCAAATTTTTGTTTAATTCTGTAAATTTCTTGTAAATAAATGCTATAGCTCTGGGCTATGAAACTGTTAATAATAATACCTACACTACAGCCCTGTGCCCAACTCTCCTCTTAGCAAACGATAAAGGGTTAAAACATATAAAGTAGGTACACACTTCATTAGTGCAAGCAAGCCTAAAATACCGAGATTTCAAGGCTGGGAATGTATCACCGGTCCTGTCCTTGAAATACAGATAGCCCCACTTGTCCATCACCAGCAGATCGCCTGAAAAAGTTAAGGAGAAAAATTAGTCACAAGGTTAAAATAGATAAAAGCCAGCCGTGTTCATGGGCGGATACACTAGGGGGGCCGGGGGTCAAAGGCTCTCACCCCCCAGATTTTTTACGAGGGGGCAAGGTATTGTACCGTGCCTGGGGTACAGATTTAGGCCGTGCCAGTAACTGCACAGGTAAGATTTTGTTGTTTATATGTATCTACTTAAAATAGGAGCCTTGCTTATCTTACTGGAAAAGGACTGAAAAGTCCCTTTATGCCCGCAGTCTAACCAATATTATATTATATTGTTTTATATATTTTGACATATCAGGGGAAAATATTTTACAGTTACAGCCTGTAAAATGGCAGAAATAACCTTCTCAAACAACTCACCAGAAAGGAAAGCCGAGTCGCCAATTTCGAATACATCCGTGAAGATCTTCTTCGCGGAATCCTTCTCGTTCACATAGCCGAGATATGCCCGGGCGGGATTCGAAGGCACGATCTTCCCGATGAACACCCCTGGCTCACAGCGTGAACACAGGCCTTTCTTGTTATAAGTGGTATTTTTTGGGGGATCTCATAACTTTTTGTTGTTTTTTGGGGGATCTCATAACTTTTTGTTGGGATCTCATAGCTTTTTGTTGGATAATTTCTAAAGTTGGTAAACTTTTGGTTAAACTAACTTTTGAAATTATCATTCCATCAGTTAAAAATCGACATTATAATTAATTAACTTCGCACACAACTCACCAGAAAGGAAAGCCGAGTCGCCAATCTCGAACACGTCCGTGACGATCTTCTTCGCGGAATCCTTCTCGTTCACATAGCCGAGATACGCCCGGGCGGGATTCGAAGGCACGATCTTCCCGATGAACACCCCCGGCTCTCCCGGCTCGCAGCGTGTACAGAGGCCTTTCTTGTTTCTGATTGGTTCGGAGGTGACGGGATCGACGCGAATGATGGAGATGGGATAGATGGTGGGGATCAGACGGGATACGAACCCAATGGCCCCGGGCTGGTTGTCGATGTTGGCGATATTCGCGTTACCTGGCAGCAGATGAGATAAATAATAAATAAGTATACTATAAGGTCTATAAGTCCTTATCTTCTTCTTCCTAGCCTTTGCCTACATATTTATATAGGGTCAGCGTTTCTTGTCAGTCTCTTCCAAACAGCCCCATTGTGTTCTGATAAATAAATAAGTACACTGAGGTAAAAAAAAAGATTAATTGAGTGCCACAATTTTTAGGAGACTTGGGCTGGAAGAGAAGAACTTCATTATTGGGTTATTTTCCATGATTCAAATTGAGAATAGGAGGAAAAAAATACAAGAAGACTTGTTTTCTGAAATCACTTCAGCTGATTTGAGAACGTACGGTTTAAGACGGTTTAAAGTTCTTAGTATCTCTCCAAATCGGTCAATATCGACGTTAAGCTCGTACCAACCTTAAGCCAGCTACACACGGCATGTCTCCAAACTTGATCGTCTAATCTGGACTTTCGACAGATCATTAGGTGTGTGCGAGGTGTTATCGTCCCGAAATCTAACAGGGAAGGAGGACAGGATAGGTGAAAGTCAGCCTTTCCGACAACGAACCCTATTTGTTTAGGATCAAGTTCGCCCCGAGCGATAAGCGAACCAACGTCCTAATAGCGCTTACAATTTATTGAGCCCAATCTGAGGCTTAGGTGTAGGGGCAAACAGCCCACAAAGTTGGGTTAAGATTATACGAATCTAGCGCTCACAAGGCAGGCGCGCTACCCTCCAAGCTACCTAGCCTGAGGGTGGATAATTTCAGTTCTGCACGAGTGAAATTTGCGCGCATATCGCCTACACAATGATCTGTGGAAAGACCAGGTTAGGAGACGTTTAGCTTGTATACTGGGCTATAGACAAAGCCGTGTCCACACATGGTCGACGTCGACGAAACCGTACACTGCCTCGACAACATAGATTCACCTCATCGATCGACGAGATCGACTATGTGTGGACAAAGCTTAAGAGGTGGTTCCTTGAACACTCAGATAGGGGACCATGGAATGCTTAAACTTCAAGTGTCATCATTCACCAAGGTCACCCAGTAAATTCTGTCGGCAGGACAGCAGCTATGTTGAAACAAACCGGTCAAATATTAGCGTAGGAAATAGCCTGGAGTTCCGACGGATATTATTACCCCATCAAACTTATCCTTGCACATTAGACACTAGTTAGATACCATGAACATTACAAATTTAATGTTCTATTCCTGCTGTTAAGGACGAAAATGGCTACTATATGTACCTAGCTCTGATGAACATAAAATTGTGTCTACATATAGTCGATGGCCGTCGATCGATGTCGACTGAAACCGTCCACACTGCTCGACAACATAAATTCCCCTCGTCAATCGACATCGATGGCCGTGGACTATGTGTGGACACAGCCTAACTGTACGTATCCAGTTATCCCGTGAAATATGGAGAAAGAAAAAGAGGTTCAGGAGAGACCAAGTGATTACGAGCAAAATCTCCGACCAATATACCTATTCTAATTCGGTGATGATTTGATGAAGACAATCGATTCATAGGAAAAACAGAACCAAACCAAATCAATTCTCGAAAATCCGATTGTTAGTGAGAACTGGAAATCGCTTTCACATAATTAGCAATTTGGCACAGCTCATTTGCAACAAATAGTATGATTTGACATCTAAAAACCAGATTGTTCTGACTAGGTATCTACAGGTAGAAGTAGGTAGTGTAGGTCTGTAGGTACTAGATATTCTAGGTAAGTACCTCTAATATTAACTTATACCTCCATGGGTATAGGTAGGTATTCTGAGCAAGTATCCATACCTACCTAGACACAATTTAAAGATTCTAACGCGTTCTACTAGATACTAGAATAACTTGTATTACCAGAATATACAATCAAGTATGCAAAAAACTGACTGGATCTTCAAGCGTATGTCTTGAGAAGTTTGCTTATGGATAAACGTTTCTAGAGATTTTTTTCTCGCATATAGGTAGGTAAGTACTTTGCTAGCCATTACCTTACTATTAAGCAGCCCTCACACACTCACACTATGATCGATTTAAGCCCGTAGTGTTGAAAGGTAGTCGCGCGACTTTCAGTAGCGCGCTGTCGCAGAAGCCTACTACTTTTGTCTGTTCAACTCCTCAAACAATGTTGAGGATGAAATTCTATACCTCGCCACGACCGGGATTGATCCCACGCCCTCCCGATTACCAGACGAGCGTCTTGACCACTACACCACCGAGGGAGGTAATGCTGAGATTTTCACCTGATCTGTTACGCTCTAGCAGAGTCTAGCATATTCAAGAAAAACTCTCCAGTAACGAATACACCCATGTAGGTACAGACTGCACAGTCTACCTTAAGAAGCAAGTAGCAAAATTTGAACCTGGCGTGGAAGTAGCACAAAACTTGTCAACTAGAGGGAGAGTCAGAGTCCATTCTAAGCATAAAATATACCTACTTACTTGAGATGAGAAACTTTCTCTCCCGGACTAAACAGACCTTCTCTTCTATACAGATCTTTGGATGACCTCAGATGTATGAAGACTGAGCAAGGGGCGTAATGCAAAATTGGATATCACTTTGTTGGAGAGTAGGAGGCAAGACTAGACAAAACTTGAATGGTAGCGCGAACGTCAATAAACTAATTAATTATAAACAGAAAAATAATATAAATGGATAAAATGAAACATAAAAATAAGATGAAATATTGTTTTTATATACATATCAATGGATTACCTATTTGATAATGCAAAATTATCCTAAGTATCAACGCCTTTACAAGACTTTCAAGATATGATCTGCCCAACCAACCACGCCCGTCCATTTACCAAGCGAGCGCTGTGGTAAATAGGCAGGTGGTATGACACATAAAGAAAGTAAAATACATATCTCAATTTATATATAAATAATAGATGGGGGCCTGGAAAAATCCTGGCAGATTTTCTAAGGAAAAAAACCATCTTCAAAAACGTACACTCATCTCGGAGTTCGTAGAAAATATATGATAAGGAGTATACGTGTATAAGGATAGAATAGAATAGTAGTTTAAATACTGCCAGCATAGGAAAGGGAAGGATATTCAAAGATGCGTAGTTGTAAAATCCCTGCTCAAACAGTATGGATTATTCTATTGCTACTTGCAGTAAGTACTTTACGTCTGTGATTGAACACGTACCATAGGAATAAGAATAAGTTGTCTTATTAATAGCCTATCATAGCTGCTACCATGTTATTTTACTGTAGGCACATTAACAATACGAATCAGTGAAAAGAGAGTTAACTGAGGAACCAAATATAGTCAATAAACCAAGTACCTTCTATTTAGGGCTGTTAAGCATAGGTACAGGTTGAAAAACAGTCATGCCTTTACAAAAGGAGGTTAATCTCTTGGAGGGTTTCAGCAGTCATTATATATACATAAGTTCTGTGGGTCAACTTGATAAGGAGAACCTTTGAAGTTCTGCACAATATCTGCCTTTTGGTTCTCCTTATCGAAAGGAGGTTAGATAGAGGTCAGTAACTGTTATGATTGCCTCTTGATCCGAAATTCCGAATACAAAAATAAACGACAGTAAAAAATATCACGAGCTATTATCACAAGGAACTCTCAGTAACTAACAGATTTAAAAAGTTAAATCAACCAGTTTTGGTGATAAGGTGATAAGAGGAAGGGAGAACCCGATTCGAGACCGAGATTGCAAAATTTGCAAGAGAGCTGAGAGAGTTCCCCTACCCCGTGCAACATGCAAGATGCAAATTGCAAGCTTCGAGATTGCAAGATGCAAGTTGGGTGGGGGAAGTTGTTTATCTTTTTGTAAAATGCGTTTTGATTGAAATATATTACAAGAGGGATTTTTTTCGGTATGAAATTCCCATCAAAAAATTCCCTCGTGTTTACAAAAATGCATGCCACGTTGCGTCGCGTACCGATTTATCAGGCGTTCTTTGTATATTCATTTCAGAAACTTCTCAACTGACTATTGGGTACTGGGCTACTGGGGAATAGTGGGAAACTTTTTTATTCCAGTTTTAGACAAATCTTCTCACTTCACATTTCGCACTTCGCAAAGGTTAAAGGTAACTGTTTTAACGTAATATTGATAAACCTTTGACGTCATTCCGACTTTTTCCCAGAAATGGGCTCCCAAAAAAGGGTCACAGGGTAAAAAAGCTAATGATGTGTCCCCATGATTTTTCTGACCACACGCCCTGATAGTTTCGTCGTAAAATCCAACGATCTCCAATCTCCAGCTGTCCCTTCAATATTACCTATATCGTATGGCATTTTAACAAGGTAATATGTATTTGTGAATGTATGTACGTTACAAAGGTACCTATGTACCTAGCTGTACGTACCTACATAGATACGTATACCTAGTTACCTAGGTACATATCTACCTATGTGATGTAGATACATATCTCAAACTATACGAGTATGTATTTATGGGTCATAAACTTGAAATTGGTAATAAAAAGTCCCTAGCTTATTCCTCTCTCTACTTATCCAATATTCAACCATAGCATCCCGTAGTAAAATGAGATTAATTGAGTGCCACAATTTTTAGGAGACTTGGGCTGGAAGAGAAGAACTTCATTATTGGGTTATTTTCCATGATTCCAATTTCTTGTGAATAAATGCTATAGCTCTGGGCTATGAAACTGTTAATAATAATACACTACAGCCCTGTGCCCAACTCTCCTATTAGCAAACGATAAAGGGTTAAAACATATAAAGTAGGTACACACTTCATTAGTGCAAGCAAGCCTAAAATACCGAGATTTCAAGGCTGAATACTTGCTACTTGCTTCTGACCTAGACAAGTATGAGTAGCTAAAAAGTTCTAGGTTACCTACTAAAATAAAGTGCCTCCAAGTACTTTGTACAACTTAAAGTTAGCATGTAGTTACCAGGCTTGTCATACGTTGAATATAGCGAAAGATATATGCGTGTGTAGATGCCAAAAAAACATCAAATCTGTAGGTAATACACAGGTAAGTAAGTAATAAATCTTAAAATCCTGTTTTACCAGATTAGCTACTGCATTTTCATTATCAGATTTCCACAAGGCTTCAAACGGATTAAAATAGATCAGAATATACATATAGATACCTCATCATTTTTTATTTTATCGCTTCATTGATTATTTATGAATACGAATAATTAACTATTAATATTAATACGACGGACATCGATATTTTCTCAGGTGTCCTTGTAATAATGTAAAAAAAAAAAAATCTGTACACTCTAATAAATATTTATTAATAAAAAATACTCTTTGTTTTACATGAAATCAAGAAAATAAGGCGGTACCGCGCCGAAGCGAACATGCTTTAACAAATAATTAAGCGTCCAATTGAAATTATTAACAAAATAATAGGTAATTTAATTGAGAATAGGAGGAAAAAAAATACAAGAATACCTACTTACCTACATACAATTACATCAATTACACAGGTACCTACCTAAGTCCCTACGTGCCCGCGTCTCACGCTCAGACCGCCTGACAGACCTGTGTCTGTCAGACAGTCTGAATGGGTGTGGTGGAGACCTATGTTGTAGTCTCTAGATTTTTTTCCAGCAATTCAGTTCTGGCAGGTATTCCAGTGTTGATGTAGAGATCACTACGAGTCCCATATGAAGTGCGTAGGTAATTAAAATTACTGAGTAATCAAATAACTCTGCTACCATTGCTCAGCTTACAAGAGAAGCGAGACATTGACTTAGGTTTAGGTCATTTCGAAAACTTGTTCTCTGAGCTCACTCCAGCTGATTTGAGAACGTACGGTTTAAGATGATTTAAAGTTCTTAGTATCTCTCCAAATCGGTCAATAGTGTCAATACCAATCTCAAGCCCGCTACACACGAGATGACTCCAACCTTGATCTTCCGATCTGGTCTTTCGACAGATCATTGTGTGAGTACGAGGTCTTATCGTACCGAAATCGAAGAGAGGAGGACGGGATAGGGGAAAGCGAGCCGTTCCGACAACGAAACATATCTGTTTAGGATAAAGTTCGCCCCGAGCGGGAATGAAACGAACGTCCTAGCGCTTACAACTTATTGGGTCCACTCTGAGGTTTATAAAGCTGTGTCCATACATAGTCGACTTCGACAGCATAGCTTCACCTCGTCGATCGACTATGTGTGGACACAGCTTAAGAGGTGGTTCCTTGAACACTCAGATGGAGGACCATGGAATGCTTAAACTTCAAGTGTCATCATTCACCAAGGTCACCCAGTAGATTCTGTCGGCAGGACAGCAGCTATGTTGAAACAAACCGGTCAAATATTAGCGTAGGAAATAGCCTGGAGTTCCGACGGATATTATTAGTAGGTAATACACAGGTAAGTAAGTAATAAATCTTAAAATCCTGTTTTACCAGATTAGCTACTGCATTTTCATTATCAGATTTCCACAAGGCTTCAAACGGATTAAAATAGATCAGAATATACATATAGATACCTCATCATTTTTTATTTTATCGCTTCATTGATTATTTATGAATACGAATAATTAACTATTAATATTAATACGACGGACATCGATATTTTCTCAGGTGTCCTTGTAATAATGTAAAAAAAAAAAAAAAAATCTGTACACTCTAATAAATATTTATTAATAAAAAATACTCTTTGTTTTACATCAAATCAAGAAAATAAGGCGGTACCGCGCCGAAGCGAACATGCTTTAACAAATAATTAAGCGTCCAATTGAAATTATTAACAAAATAATAGGTAATTAAATTGAGAATAGGAGGAAAAAAATACAAGAAGACTTGTTTTCTGAAATCACTTCAGCTGATTTGAGAACGTACGGTTTAAGACGGTTTAAAGTTCTTAGTATCTCTCCAAATCGGTCAATATCGACGTTAAGCTCGTACCAACCTTAAGCCAGCTACACACGGCATGTCTCCAAACTTGATCGTCTAATCTGGACTTTCGACAGATCATTAGGTGTGTGCGAGGTGTTATCGTCCCGAAATCTAACAGGGAAGGAGGACAGGATAGGTGAAAGTCAGCCTTTCCGACAACGAACCCTATTTGTTTAGGATCAAGTTCGCCCCGAGCGATAAGCGAACCAACGTCCTAATAGCGCTTACAATTTATTGAGCCCAATCTGAGGCTTAGGTGTAGGGGCAAACAGCCCACAAAGTTGGGTTAAGATTATACGAATCTAGCGCTCACAAGGCAGGCGCGCTACCCTCCAAGCTACCTAGCCTGAGGGTGGATAATTTCAGTTCTGCACGAGTGAAATTTGCGCGCATATCGCCTACACAATGATCTGTGGAAAGACCAGGTTAGGAGACGTTTAGCTTGTATACTGGGCTATAGACAAAGCCGTGTCCACACATGGTCGACGTCGACGAAACCGTACACTGCCTCGACAACATAGATTCACCTCATCGATCGACGAGATCGACTATGTGTGGACAAAGCTTAAGAGGTGGTTCCTTGAACACTCAGATAGGGGACCATGGAATGCTTAAACTTCAAGTGTCATCATTCACCAAGGTCACCCAGTAAATTCTGTCGGCAGGACAGCAGCTATGTTGAAACAAACCGGTCAAATATTAGCGTAGGAAATAGCCTGGAGTTCCGACGGATATTATTACCCCATCAAACTTATCCTTGCACATTAGACACTAGTTAGATACCATGAACATTACAAATTTAATGTTCTATTCCTGCTGTTAAGGACGAAAATGGCTACTATATGTACCTAGCTCTGATGAACATAAAATTGTGTCTACATATAGTCGATGGCCGTCGATCGATGTCGACTGAAACCGTCCACACTGCTCGACAACATAAATTCCCCTCGTCAATCGACATCGATGGCCGTGGACTATGTGTGGACACAGCCTAACTGTACGTATCCAGTTATCCCGTGAAATATGGAGAAAGAAAAAGAGGTTCAGGAGAGACCAAGTGATTACGAGCAAAATCTCCGACCAATATTCTAATTCGGTGATGATTTGATGAAGACAATCGATTCATAGGAAAAACAGAACCAAACCAAATCAATTCTCGAAAATCCGATTGTTAGTGAGAACTGGAAATCGCTTTCACATAATTAGCAATTTGGCACAGCTCATTTGCAACAAATAGTACGATTCAGAATCTAAAAACCAGATTGTTCTGACTAGGTATCTACAGGTAGAAGTAGGTAGTGTAGGTCTGTAGGTACTAGATATTCTAGGTAAGTACCTCTAATATTAACTTATACCTCCATGGGTATAGGTAGGTATTCTGAGCAAGTATCCATACCTACCTAGACACAATTTAAAGATTCTAACGCGTTCTACTAGATACTAGAATAACTTGTATTACCAGAATATACAATCAAGTATGCAAAAAACTGACTGGATCTTCAAGCGTATGTCTTGAGAAGTTTGCTTATGGATAAACGTTTCTAGAGATTTTTTTCTCGCATATAGGTAGGTAAGTACTTTGCTAGCCATTACCTTACTATTAAGCAGCCCTCACACACTCACACTATGATCGATTTAAGCCCGTAGTGTTGAAAGGTAGTCGCGCGACTTTCAGTAGCGCGCTGTCGCAGAAGCCTACTACTTTTGTCTGTTCAACTCCTCAAACAATGTTGAGGATGAAATTCTATACCTCGCCACGACCGGGATTGATCCCACGCCCTCCCGATTACCAGACGAGCGTCTTGACCACTACACCACCGAGGGAGGTAATGCTGAGATTTTCACCTGATCTGTTACGCTCTAGCAGAGTCTAGCATATTCAAGAAAAACTCTCCAGTAACGAATACACCCATGTAGGTACAGACTGCACAGTCTACCTTAAGAAGCAAGTAGCAAAATTTGAACCTGGCGTGGAAGTAGCACAAAACTTGTCAAATAACCACATTTGCAAGGCAAATACTTCCCTTTTAGGTTACATAAGACTGAAAAACTTGGAAATGAATCAACAGCAAAATAAAATATAACTCACAGTTCTATAGGTATTGTGTTACAATTCATTTGATATTTCTCCTGCCTTTTATGCTTATTTATCACTATATCAGTCTCTTTGCTTGACCTAGTTGGCAGTTTTGTGATGATTCACAGGAGATTACACTGGTTTACAGACCCAGTCCTGGAAACATTCCACAGAGCTACTTTGTGGAATATATTCTCCATGTGCTTAGATTGAAATGCTAGGCTCTAAAATGTTTGCATTAAATTTTGGGCCTGAACAAGCCTTTGAGGGACCACAAGAAATCTCTATTGCCATAGGAACTTCTTAAATGGCTTGTTAAATACAGATATTTTAGGGTTTAACTAAGTGAAAGGCTTAATATTGCTCTGGAAGTACCTTTTTCCCACGTGAGTTCTACATTTGGTACTTGTGCAGAAGACATGTCCATGGAATATTGCTACCAAAGGAACTGGCACAAACGAGCAGTGACCAGTGTTATTATAGGCTTAGGTTAAACACAAGAAGGAGTTTTCACAATTAGAGCAGTGATTAGTGTTATTATAGGATTAGGTTAAATACAAAAATGAGCTTTTCTTTTCCACGGACATGACTTCTGCATAATTAACCTACGTTTCACTTAACCACTAGTAGGTGCCATATTTTTGAATAATTGCATTACTTTCCTTCCTATAGGATAAGGAAAGAAAACACTGTTATATCAGTAGGTATTTAATAACCCTGTACTAAGGTAACCCTAAACAAACCATAACCCCATCATGATCAGTAGCATTGCCAAACTCAAATCTCCTTCTAAGCATTATGCTCAAATGATAAATAATCTCATAAAGAAGCAAAAATCCGAAGGTAGGCACCGAATTGGGATTTGAATAATTGATTAATTGACTCACACTTCACGGGTCCCAGGATAAATCTGGATTCTGGAGTCAACACTAGTTAGATACCATGAAGATAACAAATTTAATGTTCTATTCCTGCGGTTTAGGACGAGCCATATGTAGCTCTGATAAACATAAAATTGTGTCCGCACATAGTCGATGGCCGTCGATCGATGTCGACTAAAACCGTCCACACTGCCTCGACAACATAAAGTCCCCTCGTCAATCGACATCGAAGGCCGTGGACTATGTGTGGACACAGCCTAACTGTATGTATCCAGTTATCCCGTGAAATATGGAGAAAGAAAAAGAGGTTCAAGAGAGACCACAAGTGATTACGAGCAAAATCTCCGACCAATATACCTATTCTAATTCGGTGATGATTTGATGAAGACAATCGATTTATATAGGAAAAACAGAACCAAACCAAATCAATTCTCGAAAATCCGATTGTTAATGAGAACTGGAAATCGCTTTCACATTATTAGCAATTTGGCACAGCTCATTTGCAACAAATAGTATGATTTGACATCTAAAAACCAGATTGTTCTGACTAGGTATCTACACAGGTAGAAGTAGGTAGTGTAGGTCTGTAGGTACTAGATAGGTAGGTACTAGGTACTAGATTCTAGGTAAGTACCTCTAATATTACCTTATACCTCCATGGGTATAGGTAGGTATTCTGAGCAAGTATCCATATCTACCTAGACACAATTTAAAGATTCTAACGCGTTCTACTAGAATAACTTGTATTACCAGAATATACAATCAAGTATGCAAAAAACTGACTGGATTTTCAAGCGTATGTCTTGAGAAGTTTGCTTATAGATAAACGATTCTAGAGATTTTTTTCTCGCGTATAGGTAAGTACTTTGCTAGCCATTACCTTACTATTAAGCAGCCCTCACACACTCACACTATGATCGATTTAGGCCCGTAGTGTTGAAAGGTAGTCGCGCGACTTTCAGTAGCGCGCAGTCGCAGAAGGCTACTACTTTTGTCTGTTCAACTCCTCAAACAATGTTGAGGATGAAATTCTATACCTCGCCACGACCGGGATTGATCCCACGCCCTCCTGATTACCAGACGAGCGTCTTGACCACTACACCACCGAGGGAGGTAATGCTGAGATTTTCACCTAATCTGTTACGCTCTAGCAGAGTCTAGCATATTCAAGAAAAACTCTCAAGTAACGAGTACAACCCATGTAGGTACAGACTGCACAGTCTACCTTAAGAAGCAAGTAGCAAAATTTGAACCTGGCGTGGAAGTAGCACAAAACTAGTCAACCAGACGGAGAGTCAGAGTCCATTCTAAGCATAAAATATAATATGTACCTACTTGAGATGAGAAACTTTCTCTCCCGGACTAAACAGACCAACTGTTCTCTTCTACAGATCTTTGGATGACCTCAGATATATGAAGACTGAGCAAGGGGCGTAATGCAAAATTGGACATCACTTTGTTGGAGAGTAGGAGGCAAGACTAATGGTAGCGCGAACGTCAATAAACTAATTAAATATAAACAGAAAAATAATATAAATGTATAAAATGAAATATAAAAATAAGATGAAATATTGTTTTTATATACATATCAATGGATTACCTATTTGATAATGTAAAATTATCCCAAGTATCAACGCCTTTACAAGACTTTCAAGATATGATCTGCCCAACAAACCACGCCCGTCCATTTACCAAGCGAACGCTGTGGTAAATAGGCAGGTGGTATGACACATAAAGAAAGTAAAATACATATCTCAATTGGAATTTATATATAAATAAAAGATGGGGGACTGGAAAAATCCTGGCAGATTTTTTAAGGAAAAAACCATCTTCAAAAACGTACACTCATCTCGGAGTTCGTAGAAAATATATGATAAGGAGTATAAGTGTATAAGGATAGAATAGAATAGTGTATAAATACTGCCAGCATAGGAAAGGGAAGGATATTCAAAGATGCGTAGTTGTAAAATCCCTGCTCAAACAGTATGGAATTATTCTATTGCTACTTGCAGTAAGTACTTTACGTCTGTGATTGAACACGTACCATAGGAATAAGAATAAGTAAGTTGTCTTATTAATAGCCTAGCCTAGCTGCTACCATGTTATTTTACTGTAGGTACATTAACAATACGAATCAGTGAGAAGACAGTTAACTGAGGAACCAAATATAGTCAATAAACCAAGTACCTTCTATTTAGGGCTGTTAAGCATAGGTACAGGTTGAAAAACAGCCATGCCTTTACAAAGGAGGTTAATCTCTTGGAGGGTTTCAGCAGTCATTATATATATAAGTTCTGTGGGTCAACTTGATAAGGAGAACCTTTGAAGTTCTGCACAATATCTGCCTTTTGGTTCTCCTTATCGAAAGGAGGTTAACATGAGGAGAGAGGAAAATTGAGGAAAAGGAAGGAAAGAGCTTGAAAGCGGGCATTTTTTTAATGAATTTAACTTTAATGGCACTGTCCCCTCCATTCGGTGACAAGCTACCCACCGCGCCTACTCGAATTCATCTCATCCAGCCTGAAAAGGGCCGGGAGAAGCCAGCAGCTAGGATTGCCCAGATGGTCACCCATCCGGATACCAACCACGTGCAACGTATAGAGGTCAGTAACTATTATGATAACCTCTTGATCCGAAATTCCGAATACAAAAATAAACGAGTAAACGACAGTAAAAAAATATCACGAGCTGTTATCACAAGGAACTCTCACTCTCAGTAACTAACAGATTTAAAAAGTTAAATCAACCAGTTTTGGTGATAAGGTGATAAGAGGAAGGGAGATCCGAGACCGAGGTTGCAAAATTTGCAGGAGAGAGTTCCCCCGTGCAACATGCAAAATGCAAGTTGCAAGATGCAAGTTGGGTGGGGGAAGTTGTTTATCTTTTTGTAAAATGCGTTTTGATTGAAATAGATTACAAGGGGGATTTTTTTCGGTATGAAATTCCCATCAAAAAATTCCCTCGTGTTTACGAAAATGCATGCCACGTTGCGTCGCGTACCGATTTATCAGGCGTTCTTTGTATATTCATTTCAGAAACTTCTCAACTGACTATTGGGTAATACCTATACTACCTAAGTACCTAATCACGGTGTTGGTAATCAAGAATCAAGATAGCGTGATGTATCTCGGAACTCACGGTAGAGTAGAAGTCTTGGCAAATAGATATACAGGACACCCGAGCAGGTTTCGGTAGGAAGAAAGCGGATGGTCCAAACAAACCAGTTAAGAAGGGGAAAAACAAATCCCAGTAGAAGATCCCAGACAAATCCCAGATAGGTACCTCCATCATTTATACAGCTAAGTTGAGACTGGAAAGGTGGAAAGTCGATTTTCCCAGTTCATAGTTTTTTTTCCATTGGTCCAAATAAGGTTGTTTTAGGGTGAAGATTGCTGAGAGTTTGAAACAATTCACAACTTACGTACCTACCTACATAAGTTGTGGACTTAGGGAGAGTTTGTAAAATAACGAGGACACAAAGTAAAACTTCATTTACAAACTAGAAATTTATGGGAAAGGGTCACCTGTTCCCCTAAATTAAACAAACAATAACTAATTAATATACGACGAAATATGGGGAAATTTCAAAAGAAAAGGTTTCAAAGAGAATTGCTGAATAACCGTAGGTGAGAGGTTGAATAGATTTCGGAGAGTATGTCAAGTGTAGGACTTATTTTACCTAGTACCATAATATACCATCACCAAGTAGCATATAATATACCTATGTCAGCTCCATAATACATAGTTAAAAGTAATAAATCTTAAAATCCTGTTTTACCAGATTAGCTACTGCATTTTCATTATCAGATTTCCACAAGGCTTCAAACGGATTAAAATTGTTGGTACTACTCTCATACATAAATAGGCAAGGGAAACATTTTCGCTGAATAAAATATGAATTATTATTCTGATTATTCTTGATTCCAATAAGAAACATCTAGCATTTAACATTCTTTTATGAGATGATAAAAGCATTCAAACAATCTTTTTATGAGACAAGTTGAAGAAAAGCCATTGTCACACTAATATACTGAGATTACTCCAAAACAGGAAATAAGTAGAGCAATAAAATTAATCCCGATTACATAACGACCTGGTAGTTAGTTCAATTTTATTCTAAATGAAAATGGACATGTCCAGTGCCCAGCCTGGGTAGGTATTTAAAAACTATTGTTCTATTTAGCTCATGTTCAATGTGGAATAAAGGACCAAGTAAGCATGTGGGGAACCAAAACTATTGTCTTCTCTTATTGCTTATGTTCACTATGGAATACAGTCAGAAGGAACAAACAAGTATGTTAGGTGCCGACTTGAACCTAACCTTTACAAATACTATTACGAGGATGATATGGAACTTTATTTTTTAACTGTCAGTGCAGTCTCAACTGAA
Organism: Diaphorina citri; assembly: GCF_000475195.1. Lineage (NCBI taxonomy): Eukaryota > Metazoa > Arthropoda > Insecta > Hemiptera > Psyllidae > Diaphorina > Diaphorina citri. Next base: position 191,999 of record NW_007377505.1, read on the forward strand.
GCATAGGTAATTATTGCACATCGCACAAACGACAAACGTTCATAAGTTACTTGTGATTACTGTGAGATTATAACTTTCATGGTACATAAATCACTAACTGCAGACTGTATGGTATGGATGTGTTGCCTATCTATAAAATTCATCATTTCCCCCCCAAATATGATGTTCATAAGTAGGTATATATGTTTTGTTACCTAAATGGTATTTATTTTTTATGATGTGTACCTACGTACGTAAACTCTGGTGTTTGAACACATTAAATTTAGGATTAAATAAATATTAAACTTGGGATTTTACATAATGAATAGGTAATGTAGGATGTAGGGTATTAAGTTGTTGAGTAATCATAATACCTACCTACAGATGGAAATTCGATATCAGAGTGTAAAATCGATTGAAAACACTATCAGGTGTCCATTTAATCAATTTTTACCCCTCAAAGATAAAGGCGCTTCATCCTGCCTTAGTCGAATACAACGCTCATGTTCAATGTGGAATAAAGGACCAAGTAAGCATGTGGGGAACCAAAACTATTGTCTTCTATTATTGCTTATGTTCACTATGGAATACAGTCAGAAGGAACAAACAAGTATGTTAGGTGCCGACTTGAACCTAACCTTTACAAATACTACTATAAAGTAAAACACAAAAATCATACCTAAATATGTACAACTATAAGTACCTACAATGAATAATTACTAGCCTAGCCTGTGGTCAGCTCTTCAACTGAGCTTTTGGCATGGGTACACTGCCGCATTCCATATGCTTACGTAGGTACCTTAGGTATATATTTTATTACCAATAAATTTAATAGTTTGGCAACAGATCTATGGGTAGGATCCTAGAGAAACTGGACTTTTTTAAAGGCGTTTAACGTCACTCTATAGGTAAATACCAAAGTAGTGACGTGGGTTTTACCCTTCGTTTGGCGACAAGCTACCCTCCTACTGATACGAGTATTAACATCATCTAGCCTGGGAGAGGCCGGAAAAGCAGCATGTGATTGGTCAGATGGTCACCCATCCGGGTACTGACCACGCGCAACTATTGGAAACTGATGCGTTGTATGTGTCGCTCTGCTGACTGACTAAATTGCTGCTTCAATAAAGAAGTTTTGTCATCTCCACTAATATCGGTCTCTCTGGCCTTATAAAGGAGGTTTGTCATCTCCACTAATATTACTTTCCTTATCCTATAGGAAGGAAAGTAATGTAATCGGGTCAAATTTTCGATGGTTAGATTTTAGTGCCAACACACGTTTTGAGAATTTGAGGTCCCTAGAGCCTAAATCCAAAGTTTCAGCCATTGGTCCGTGTGTCTGTCTGTCCTTCTGTCTGTCTGTAAACAAAATATCTTTTTACTTTCCTTATCCTATAGGAAGGAAAGTAATGTAATCGGGTCAAATTTTTGATGGTTAGATTTTAGTGCCAACACACGTTTTGAGGTCCCTAGAGCCTAAATCCAAAGTTTCAGCCATTGGTCCGTGTGTCTGTCTGTCCTTCTGTCTGTCTGTAAACAAAAATAAAGGAGTTTGTTCATCTCCACTAATATTGGTGGAGGTCTCTCTAATCCTGAATCTTTCATCCTTTATAATACGTCAATATCCAAGCAAAATGCAGATTGGTATCTTGTTTAAACATAGGTAGGTTGTAGTTATGTAGGTACCTACCTCACAGGTCATAGATACCTATTAGGAAAGTTAGAGGCGGGGTTTGAATTGAGGTACAATTAAATGAGATAATTACTAAGAAGGGTAAGAGCTAGAGACTGTCAAATGTGACAAGGACGCACCTACCAACACCAAAATAAATTACCTATACAGTCTGAGAAGTATACCTTTCTCTCCCTTTCTCTCGAGTAGGTACTTGAGTGTCGACTACATAAAAGCAAATATATGTAGGTTTCAGAAACTGGACTTTTTTAAAGGCGTTTAACGTCACTCTATAGGTAAATACCAAAGTAGTGACGTGGGTTTTACCCTTCGTTTGGCGACAAGCTACCCTCCTACTTATAACGTCATCTATCCTGAGAGAGGCCGGAAAAGCAGCACGCGATTGGTCAGATGGTCACCCATCCGGGTACTGACCACGCGCAACTATTGGAAACTGATACGTTCAGTGCGTCGCTCTGCTGACTGACTGAATTGCTGCTTCAATAAAGAAGTTTTGTCATCTCCACTAATATCGGTCTCTCTGGCCTTATAAAGGAGGTTTGTCATCTCCACTAATATGTAGGTTTCAAAGAGAATTGCTGAATAACCGTAGGTAAGAGGTTGAATAGATTTCGGAGAGTATGTCAAGTGTAGGACTTATTTTACCTAGTACCATAATATACCATCACCAAGTAGCATATAATATACCTATGTCAGCTCCCATGGCGTAGTGGTCACTGCGCTCGCCTTGCACGCGGGAGGCCCGGGTTCGATTCCCGGCGGGGTCAGGAAATTTGTATCATGCAAATGATTGATTCCGTGACTGGCTGTTGCGGGGCCTACTCAGCCTCGTGAGGAAAATGAGTAGCTATGACATGTTATATTCGCGGATTTCGCGATTTTGTTCGCGGATTTCGCGATTATGTTCGCGGATTTCGCGATTATGTTCGCGGATTGGTACTAAATAGGGAAAATGATACTGTGGATACCTAATTTTAAACTTGAGGTACCTACACGTAAAACATGTGAAACGTGTCTGTGTCTGACCTAAAGCCTTTAAGTTAAAGCTAAGTTACTGTGTGACTTTGTGTGTTACCTCTGAGTGGTTAGCTCATCCTTAGCTATAATAGGTATTATTATTTTGCAAAATGAGATATTATGGAGTCATTGGAATTTAGATTGAATAATAGGTAGGTATCTATTATCTACCTACCGATTCGGGACGATAAGACCTCTTCACCTTCGGGACGTAAGACCTCTTCACTTTCGGGACGTAAGACCTCTTCACTTTCGGGACGATAAGACCTCTTCACTTTCGGGACGCTAAGACCTCTTCACTTTCGGGACGATAAGACCTCTTCACTTTCGGGACGACAAGACCTCTTCACTTTCGGGACGTAAGACCATATGCTTACGTAGGTACCT